>NC_092339.1:144300714-144602619 GCF_046630445.1 Rutidosis leptorrhynchoides
ATCAACCTTTTCGCTATCGCTATCCTCCTTATCCAGCCCAACAATCTCAATTGACCTACGATCAACCACTTCCACTCACTGGTCCCCCAGTTGAGGAGAATTCCCCTACCACCCAGATTACAAAAACAGCTAACCCCACTCTTGGAGCTGATGATCAGTTAACTCAGTTCATCCAAGGACAACAACAGTTAAATCAGAGAACTGCAACCAGACAAGATCAGACGGAGATACTAATGAGAAATCAATTGGCTCTGCTCAAAAGTTTGGAAACGCAGCTCGGACAGTTATCACAACGCCTTGAAACCCGACCGCAGGGAAGATTGCCAAGTAATACTATCCAGAATCCCCACATAGAAAAAGCAAAACAAATGGATTCCGTAATCCCAGAGGAAGAACCACGGAGAAGGTCAACTAGGCTCAAGAACAAATCAACATATACTCAGAAGCTGACCCCTGAAACTCCAGTTCGCGTACCTTATCCTGGAAGGCTACAAGAAGAACCATCCAAGCTTGATTCCTTCAAACTTGATGGCAGATTCCTATACACCATGTCCAAAGTTCTCAACCAGAAGAGATACATCCAAAGGCTTCTTTCTACAAAGGAGAGGATACCAGACTCTAACAAAATTCCATTGAGTGAAGAATGCTCTGCATTACTCAGAAACTCTCTACCACCTAAGCTAGGAGATACGGG
This sequence comes from Rutidosis leptorrhynchoides, assembly GCF_046630445.1. Classification (NCBI taxonomy): domain Eukaryota; kingdom Viridiplantae; phylum Streptophyta; class Magnoliopsida; order Asterales; family Asteraceae; genus Rutidosis; species Rutidosis leptorrhynchoides. The sequence goes on from NC_092339.1 coordinate 144,301,409, forward strand.
CCGATTCGTTTTCCCGTGTTCAATCTACCAATCTGGAACCATTCATGCGATAGCGCATTTAGGAGCAAGTATCAACCTAATCCCCTACTCTCTCTACAAGAGATTAGAGTTAGGAGACTTGTCACCAACCAAAATAACAATCCAACTTGCCGATCATACAATTCGATATCCTAATGGCATAGTTGAGAACGTCTTGGTGAAAGTCGACAAATTCTTGTATCCTACAGATTTCGTAGTAATGGATATTAAGGAAGACCTACACACCCCAATAGTGTTAGGAAGACCTTTCATGAATATGGCTAGGACTGTCATTGATGTGTATAATCAAACCATGATCTTACGATCACATGGGGAGAGCGTTACCTTCAAAATTAACCGACCAACTGATCTTTCTGGACAGGCAGAGATGTTTGCTATTTCCACTAGACGGATCACTTCCGATGATGAGTCATTACCATCAGCCGACAATATCGAGATGTGTGTCGAATCACAGTCTGTAGACGACCCAGAAATGGAAGAAGAGGATCCCAACGAAGAAATAGAGGAAGAGGAGGAATCTGAAGAGGAAGAGGAAATGGAAGACGTAAAACAAACTGCGACAGCACCCGTCCCAAGCACTGAGCGTCATGAAGAAATAATGAGGCTTGAAACGGCAGTTCACAGTTTAATCATTCGCTTCAAAAAGAAGAATGACAAGGCTGAGGTTAAGGATATAGGAATTGATCCTGTAAGTATCAAAGTAGAGAATCAGAATACTGAAGAAACCCGTTCATCATACGCATCCTCAGAGGAACCTGATACCGATGATGACGAGGAAGAGCATCATGAAGACATTCTGACTAACCCCCACTTTCCAACCAAAGTAGATCAAGGGGAGCCGGACTCTTCTTCAGATCAAATTCCGGTTATATCCACACATGCAGACATGATTACCTTCATCAATGATACCGATGAATTTGAAGACATTCGCGAAGCCATCCAAAAGTCAACCATTGATTTTTCGCTATGCTTAACAGAACGAATCATGGCTATCAGAGAAGAGCACCACCTCTATCTCCGAAGAGAAGACAATGATGTTGAAATCCTAGAAGAACGCATTCAAGACTTTATCAATTCTCTTCACGATCATATCTATCACGAAGAAAGGCAACGAGAGCATAATTCAGTAGTTCGCACTATTCTCGAGACAAGATTCTGTCGAGATCAGAAGATCATTTACTCTAAGGTTTATAATGCCTTAGCTGGATCTGCACTTCCGTTCTCATGAAATGAACGAGCACTACTGACTCTCATCCGGAAGCATATGGATCTTTCCACCGGCCGCCCGACTTATCACTCTGATTTGCAAATGATCGAGGATATTCACAGTCTTTTCGCTCTTCTTGATAGAGATAATTTTGAAAGCACACCAGACAGACTAGTGATTTACGTAACAATTGATCCCTACGCTGATCTGATTATCAAAGAGTTACAAGACGCTGTTATGGAGGAAGCAAGATGAAACAATCCGTTCTCTCATCTTGAACCAGATCGAGTCAACATTGCCACCTATGTTACGAAGCAGCTATCACGTATCTTCCATGAATCCAGAGATCCTAGTTTCATATTTAAAGCTGGATGTCGGGAGATATACTCAAAGACGGTGAAATTGATACCGATGCGTTGAAACAGTACCTTTATTTATGAACGGATTTGAGCGATTTTGTTACACGAATTGATTTATTGTATATGTGGTGTTTTAATGAATTCAGGTTGATTTCACACATATAGGCAACTAGTCCTATCCGAGTAGTTTAGTTTGTTGGTAAATCCGGTTCGTTCCACAGGGAGACAGTGTTTAAATTATTTCTAATGGTCTTTGAAGTTAAACTTATTTAAAGGGGGTTTTGAATTAGGAATTTATATTTAGCATAACATAATAATAAAATATAACTATTTCTTATATTTAATTGAACTACTTATTAATTAAAATTACAAGATTTCATGATTTATAATTATTAACCTAAAAGTGAATTAATTGAAATTATACTAATTGTGATCTAAATAAGTTTATTACTAAATGATAATTAATAAAATAATAACTTTTAATAAAACTAATTGATTAGAATTTTGTTTTGAGCAATAAATTATAATACAAATTTATTTAAATTAACTAAATAATAAAAATGAATTATAGGAAATTATAATAATTAAACTAATTATAAATTAATTACTTTAAAATAATAATAAAAGATTTAATTTAAAACTTAGAATTCAAATAAAATTCGTAACAGTGGTATAATTATACGTACGCGTTTCGCGTGCATGTATACGCGTTCCGCGTATAGTTGAGATTGTACGTGTTTCGTGTGATATATACACGATACGCGTAAGTTATATTTGATGTGACAAACAGTACTGGTACAAATTCGAATATTTTGATATATATTTTTATTTTTTAGTGAATAATAATAATACGTAAATAATAATAATAATAATAATAATAATAATAATAAGAAGTATTTTACAATATATAAATAAGTGGGAGTGTTTACTTAAATGTGTCACCTATAGATCCATGGATTGTTTTGAGTTTAAGCCCTATTAAAATGTTTTAGTATAGAACTTTATATTTTTCTTTCGAATAATTATAAAGTTATGACTAACTAAATTCAATCTAATTTTCATCGGATCTTATTTTAGATAGTTACTATTCCCCATGTATTTAAATTGAGACCCAACCCAGTTTTGACTTTCGCCAAAACCCAAATCATAACGGTTTCCCTTTTTACAATTTCACTATTATATAACTAGTGATATTACCCAAACTACCGAACTTTATTTCTAATTTAGTGTTAGTAAATTATTCATAAGTTCGTCTAGATCACTTTTAATGTTGAAGCTTAATTTATATAGATAAAAAAAACTTTCGTTATTTGAATCTAATAAATTAAGTGACAAGGGTTAAATATCCAAGTACATAATAATGATTCTTTTAATTAGGCTCGATATTAAAAATACTTAAGTTACATTTTAATTTTTACAAATGATAAACAATCCATTTCACTAGGGGCTCTACATCTAAGTAAACACTAGGGAAATTAGCTACTCATTATACTAAGGTAAACATGAAACTATAAATATACAAACATAATAATAACGATAAAATTTGATAGCGATAATTTTAATAGGATATACTTACGAAAATATTCACTTTCATTTACTTTAAACGGTAGAAAATTACAATAACAACACCCCTTTGCACTCGTACAATAATACCCTTAATCACGAACAATACACCCTTAAATCTGAAACTATCCTAAAAATTGAATCTTGAAACTGAAATTAATGCGGAGTACTTGAAAATAAAATACAGTAACTAAAATTAATTGAATGATGTAAATGTTGTTGTATATAATTTTGGAGCTGTGTAAATTGTGTTTTTTTCTTCGTAAGCGTATGTTTATTTGTATCCCTCTCTGTGTACTTAGTACTCCGTATATATATCATCTTGATAAGAGAGTGGATCTATTTATTTTATTTTCTTCAATCTGCACCATGATAAAATAATACATAAAGTATTCTTGAGTGTGCTAACTGCTCCTCTTTCTCGGTGTAAAGCTCCCCTTTCTCTGGTGTAAAGCTAGCCGGCCCACGTGAACTTTCCTGGACTCAACATTACGTGTTTCGCGTAAGAGGCTACACGTTCCGTGTAGTTTCAAATATTACGCGTTCCGCGTATAGTGTTACGCGATACGCGTAAGTGTAACCAGCCATTTTTTATTTTTTTATTTTATGTTTGTTCTTTGTTCACTCCGTGTTGACGTATATTTCATTTGAAATCTTTTTCTTCGATAATCTTGGACTTTCATTCGGATAAATGTAATCTCGATATATATTTGGTTAAAACCCGTCGTTTATTATCATTTCTTCAAACTTCAAGCTCGCGTTTACTTTTGCCGTTTTTCTCGTGAATTATGCATTTGAATGTCTTCGTTTTGGTAAAAGCCGATGAAATATAAATGATATACAACAACATTTACATCATTCCGGTGGTAAAAGAAGTGAACAGCAATCCTGATCCGAGTATCTGATATTGCTTTAACTAATCTGTGCAAAGCTACAGACTCTTACTGTGGAGATCACCGTTCCGAAGACTTCGAGATTCTAAAGATACAGTTTCTGACAGTGTTTGAAGACCTCCGAAATGAGCATCCCGTTAGAAAAATCAACACCAGCACTGCTACCATGATTGACATTCATGGGTCAACCAGTAGAGCTGTGGATCACATTCTCATCGAACTTCAAGACTTATCAAGAGCCGAAACTGCGCACTACTTATCGTTCAGAAGATCTTCAAGAGTCGGACTTGTTACCACTATTGGTCCGACACTTTCTCAGGACTTATCATCCAAGACTCACATTCCCTCAAGAAGACCAAGATCATAACCATCAACGAGGAATGTTTGCTTTTTGAAGAATCACTACGGTTGAGCCAACGACCTTAAACAAAAGCGCTTCTCGGGAGGCAACCCGTGCAATAAAGTAGAGTAGAAGAATAAAGGATGACAAATGAGCCGATAAAGAAGCAAGGAAGCCAGCCGCATCTGCTAGGGGTATTTCTTTCTTTTCGCTCCTAGCTCAAGATTCAAACTATACCGCATCCTAGCTTATCGCTAAGTGTGGGATAACACCCAATTAAAACACTAGACAAACACTCCCAAATCTTCAACTAAAACTCCTAAGTGTGGGATACACTAGGAACATTGAGGACAATGTTCGTCTAAGTGTGGGATGTTGGTATCGTTTTATGCTATATCATAATAAACCATTACGAAGATTCCAAGTCCTTAAGCCAAATTTCAAATTTTTTTTGCAAAAGAAACCCTTTTCGAAAAAGTATTTTTGAAAACCTAAAATGTTTGTCAATAAAAATAAGGCTTAAGTAAAGGTGGAAATCTTGTTAGATTGAAATCTCTAATAGAGCATTGCATGACTAAGACATTATCGACCTAAATTGATTATGGTGAGGTACCCCAAATAAGACCAGCATTCATCTTTAATGCTTCACTATTTTTCGTTGAGAGTGCCGATGACTGTGCTCAGAATCAGAACTTGCTTTACATCTACATCTCCAAGCAGCAAAGTGTGATTCGGTTGTAATCAAAATAGCTACCCATTTGTCAAACATAAGCCTTCCACACCTCTACTACTTCTACTCCACCATCACATCCATATCACCTTTACTATTTCTCAGAAAACCCAGAAAATGAGATTCCTTCCGAAAACCCAATGTTATAAACCTCTCAAGTATCATGGCAAAGGTCTTGAAAAAGTTTACCGGCAAAAAGTTTCTCGAGATGAAGTCTTTAAAAAAAATAAAAAAAAATGATGAAGTTCTGAAAAAAGGAGCAGAACTAAATAACAGAAATGCCTAAGAGAACTCGACCGAAAATGATTATCAAATGAAGAAAAGTTCGAAAGTGCTTCTCAAAATACTTCAGCACTCCTATCTATCCGAATAAAAGTCTGTATAAAGACGATATTACCCTTTTTATCTCACCCTTCAAAAAACAACCTCACTACCACTCCAAAAATCTTTCCATCATTGACAAATAACCCATAAAGCTGAGATTACTACCGTTCTCGTGTTAGCAGCAAGAATTTGAGTCTTTATCAAGCCTATGACGATGGGTGCAGCATGACTGGCTATGAACGTATTTATTTCTTAGATATATAGGGAATCCTAAACACTTGAGTGATTTGAGTGACCCGTGAAAGCTAGCCTATGTCATGTAACCTCCTCGCATGCTTGCAGAGATAATTTCAGTCCTAACATAGATGACTCACCTTATCTTTTTGCTCTTATAATAAAAGAAAACCACTTAGGCTATTAGAAAAGAAATGCCAAAAAGATTCTTTAAAATGAGAGTTTGCTTGAGGACAAGCAAAGTCTAAGTGTGGGATATTTGATATCGGCTAAAAAGTCACGTTTTCACCCCTGTATTAAGGCCCAAAAACAAGAAAGATTCGAACTTTGTTGGCAAAATACCCACTTCATCGGTTAGAATTAAAGAACAAGTAATTACGAAGGCGATGCAAAAAGAATCAAGAGAATCGGAGCTAAAACGAAGATTCTAGAGCGAAAACGGTGAAAGACAAGAAATCAAGTTACGATCCAGGGAATTCAGGCTGACCAGCAAGCCATACGGCCTGCCAGTATGGAAACGGCCTGCTATATACGTGCCACCACATGACCCACCAAATGGCCTGCCTTGCATACGGCCTGCCATACGGCCTGCCAAACAGCCTGCCAGGCATATTTGGAAATTTTCAAGTCTATTTAAAGGGTCTTTGTCATTCATTCTAACACACATTTCAATTCACTTCTTTCTCTCTCTTGTACAATATTAGTCATACTTTCAAGGCCTTCTCACCTCCGAGTGGGAAACTAAGTACCCGGAGGCGAACGCTGAAGATTGTATTAGGAGCGGTCTGGAGTCTTGAAGTTGTCACTTTTGTATTCGGAACACGTTTAATCTACTGGTACTTCTATCCGTTATCTTATATAATGTTTTATGATATTATTGCCATGATTAGCGAGTAGTTATCTTTAGTGTATGTTATGATGTAAGCAGTTATAATGCCGAAATAATATTATGGTTTGTGTATGCTGTTGAAATGCTTTCCGATTATGCTTTAAACTCAATCCTTTTCCAACTAATAGAACGTAGTTATAGGCTCTGTTATTGGGAAGTCGCGAACCCCGATTCAGAGTACACTATCTGTGTCACCCCTTGGTAAGAGAAGTCTATCGGCTACAACGTAAGATCGACTGAGGCACACCGGTTGTAGTAAGTCTATCAAGCTTTGGATTCCGACTGAGGGCTCTTTCGTAGTGAAACATCTGACTAGACCCCTAGTACATTATCGGTCCCAGACCATGCTAGTGTAGTCACCAAGCATATAAACTTCGTACGTGCACGCTGAAGCACAGCGGTTATTGTAAGCTGTACCTCTGCTAAGTAAGGCCATGGAACACGGTTAGTGTTGACTAGTACACTGCACCATAACGCGGTCTCAAGCATTGCACCCCGCTTGAGGGATTCTTAGTTAATTAAGGAAATGTTTGTTTAGACACATAAAGGATTGGACCGTTAGGATAACCGAACGTGTTCATGGAAGTCAGACTTGACTTGGACATGGTGTTCTTTATGGTTGAACTCTTTTTAAGGGCCTAACTATCTTTTACCAATCATTAACGAAAGCATTGAAGCACATCACCTCTCTCGGATATGGTACACCATGTACTCTATTATGCTTAAGAAAGTTTAGACCATTTTGGAATGTTAATACGTCACCAAACCGAGTCGCTCAATTGGATGAGCCGTCTGAATGTGTATGCCTGTAGTCAGATTGCACGGGCGTCGGGGGTAAGGGACGTTGCTGTCTATTCAGAATCTTCAAGCCTAACGCAGTACCCAGTGACATGTCTTATGACAGGGGCGTTTAGGACTAGCGTAATGAATACTGGGCCTCTGCCTATTCATGAGCCAGCATTCCATAATCTCGGCAAAATCACTGATGAAGTCATAGTATGCACTTACTTTAACCTTATCTAGATTACAAATTTTATCGCATTTACTTTATCTATCTTAAAAATTAAAAAATCCCAAAATAAATATTCACTACTCCCTAACTATCTTAGGCTACAATATAGGTTCGATGTTACTGATATCTCAAAAATACGACTCTAGGTCATACTTCCCTTACTTATAAGGAGTAGTAAGATTTAGGCCCCGCTAAATATAAATTTAAAACAGTACCCTCTCCCACGAGTGGCTGATCCAGGCGAGCCGCGGCCTAACGACACCGCGCAAATAAAAACCGTCCGTTTCAGCCATATCAATCAACCATTGATTTTTCGCTACGCTTAACAGAATGAATTATGGTTATCCGAGAAGAACACAACCTCTATCTCCGAAGAGAATACAATGATGTTGAAATCCTAGAAAAATGCATTCAAGACTTTATCAATTCTCTTCACGATCATATCTACCAAGAAGAAAGACAACGAGAGCATAATTCAGTGGTTCGCACTATTCTTGGGGCAAGATTCTGTCAAGATCAGAAGATCATTTACTCTAAGGTCTACAACGCCTTAGCAGGATCTGCACTTCCATTCTCACGAAACCAACGAGCACTACTGACTCTCATCCAAAAGTATATGGATCTTTCCACCGGACGCCCGACTTATCACTCTGAGTTGCAAATGATCGAGGACATTCACAGCTTTTTCGCTCTCTTGGAAAGAGATAATTTCGAAAGCACACCAGACAGACTAGTGATTTACGTAACAATTGATCACCATGATGATCTGATTATCAAAGAGTTACGAGACGCTGTTACGGAGAAAGTAAGGCGAAACAATCCGTTCTCTCATCTTGAACCAGATCGAGTCAACATTGCCGCCTATGTTACGAAGCAGATATCACGTATCTTCCACGAATCCACAGATCCTAGTTTCACATTTAAAACTGGATGTCGGGAGATATACTCAAAGGCGGTGACATTAATGCTCGGATCAGGATTGATGTTCACTTCTTTTCAGCTTCGTCTTTTAACAAATCTGTGCAAAGCTACAGACTCTTACTGTGGAGATCACCATTCCGAAGACTTCGAGATTTTAAAGATACAGTTTCTAATATTGTTTGAAGACCTCCGAAATGATCATCCCATCAGAGAAACAATCACCACCAGCACTGCCTCTATGATTGACATTTATGGGTCAACCAGCAGAGCCGTGGATCATATTCTCATCGGACTTCAAGACTTATCAAGAGCCGAAACTGCGCACTACTTATCATTCAGAAGATCTTCAAGAGAAATACCGGATCTTCTACCACTATTGGTCCGACACTTTCTCAGGATTTACCCGCCAAGACTCACATTCTCTCAAGAAGACCAAGATCACAACCATCAGCGAGGAATGTTTACTTTTTAGAGCACCACTACGGTCGAGCCAACGACCTTAAACAAAAGCGCTTCTCAGGAGGCAACCCGTGCAATAAAGTAGAGTAGAAGAATAAAGGATGACAAGTGAGCCAATGAATAAAGGCCAAAACCTCCAAGCCAGCAAGCTAGTCACAAGCAACCACGTCTGCCAGGGGTACCCTTTTCTTTCTGCTTCTAGTCAAATTTCTATGCCACATCCTAGTTTATCACTAAGTGTGGGATTCCAATCCAAATGAACACTAAACGAATAATCCCAAATCTACAACTAAAACTACTAAGTGTGGGATACACTAGGAACATTGAGGACAATGTTCGTTTAAGTGTTGGATGATGGTATAATCCTTTTAATGCTATATTTAAATAACCCATTACAAAGATTCAAAGTTTTTAAGCCAAATTTCAAATTTTTAACAAAAGAAAGCCTTTTCGAAAAAGTATTTTTGAAAACCTGAAACGTTTGTAAATAAAAATAAGGCTTAAGTAAGGTGGAACTCTTGTTAGGACGAACCAAATCTCTAAAAGAGCATTGCATGACTAGGAATTATCGACCTAAATTGATTATGGTGAGGCACCCAAATAAGACTAGCATTCATCTTTAATGCTTCGCTATTTTCCGTTGAGAGTGCCGATGTCTGTGCTCGGAATCAGAACTTGCTTTAGATCTGCATTTCCAAGTTACGAAATGTGATTCGGTTATAATCAGAAGAGCTAGCCATTTGTCAAAAACAACCCGCTCACACTTCCATTTTTTTTACCTCATCCACATCATCTTTACTATCAATCGAAAATCCAGAAAATGAGATTCCTTCCGTAAACCCGATGATATATACTTCTCAAGTATTACGGCAAAGGCCTTGAAAAAGTCTACCGGCAAAAAGTTTCTCGAGATGAAATCTCCAAAAAAAAAAATTAATTTTTTTTAGTTCTGAGAAAAGGAGCAGAACTTATAAACAGAAACGCCGAAGAAGAACTTGACCACAAACGCGTATCGCTGCAAAAAGAAGAAGTGCTTCTCAAAAATACCAGCACTCCTATCTATCTAAAATTTTCCAAAATAAAAGTCTTTTGAGACTATGTTACCCTTTTCACCCCTTAAAATAACTTCACCACCACTCCAAAATTCCGTTCCATCACTGACAAATGACCTAGAGGCTATGGTTACTACCGTTTTCACATTAGTAGCAAGGATTTGAGTCTTTATCAAGCCTATGACGATGAGTACAACATGACAGGCTATGAGTGAAATTCATTTCTTAGATCTATTGGGAACCCTAAACACTTGAGTGATTGAAGTGACCCGTGAAAGCTAGCCTAAGTCATGTAACCTCCTCGCATGCTTGCAGAGATAGTTTCAACCCTAACATAGATGACTCACCTTATCTTTCGCTCTTATAATAAAAAGCAAACCGCTTAGGCTATTAGAAAAGAAACTCTGAAAAGATTTTTTGAAGTAAAAACGAGAAGTTTGCTTGAGGACAAGCAAAGTCTAAGTGTGGGATATTTGATTTTGGCTAAAAATTCACGTTTTCACCCCGGTATTAAGGCCCAAAAACAAGAAAGATTCGAACTTTATTGCAAAATACCCACTTCGTCGGTTAAAAATGAAGAACAAGTAATTACAAAGAGCAAAAAGAATCAAGAGAATCGAAGATAAAACTAAGATTCTAGAGCAAAAACGGTGAAAGACAAGAAATTAAGTTACGATCCAGGGAATCAGTAGGCCAAATGGCCTGCCAAACGGCTTGCCAAACGGCCTGCCAATGTGAAAAACGGCCTGCCAAACGACCAGATCAAACGGCCTCAGCAAACGGGCTGTCTCAGCAAACGGGCTGGCCAAACGGCCTGCCAGCCATTTGCAGGCAAAAATCAAGCTTATTTAAAGGGCACTTATCATTCATTTTCAACACACACTTCAATTCACTTCTTTCTCTCTCTTGTACAGTATTAGTCATACTTTCAAGGTCTTCGACTCTGTGTGGAAAACCTAGTACCCAGAGAAGAACGCCATAGATTGTATTAGGAGCGGTCTGGAGTCTTGAAGTTGTCACTTTTATATTCAGAACTCATTTAATCTACTGGTAATTCTATCCCTTGTCTTTTTATAATGTCTTCCATTATTATGCTTTGCGATATTGTTTCCAAGATTAGCGAGTAGTTATCTTTAGTGTATGTTATGACGTAATCAGTTATAATGCCGAAATTATATTATGGCTTGTGTATGTTGTCAAAATGCTTTCCGATTATGCTTTGAACTCAATCGCTTTTCCAACTAATAGAACGTAGTTATTTGCTCTGTTATTGGGAAGTCGAGAACCCTGATTCAGAGTACACTATTTGTGTCACCCCTTGGTAAGAGAAGTCTGTCGAATACAACGTGAGTTTGACTGAGGCACACCAGTTGTAGTAAGTTCACCGAGATTTGGATACTGGCTGAGGACTCTTTCGTAGTGAAACATCTGACTAGAACCCTAGTACATTGTCGGTCCTAGACCATGCTAGTGTAGTCACCAAGCATATAAACTTCGTACGTACACGCTGAAGCACAACGGTTGTTATAAGCTGTACCTCTGCTAAGTAAGGCCATGGAACATGGTTAGTGTTGATTAGTACACTTCACCATAACGCGGTCTCAAGCATTGCACCCCGCTTGAGGGATTCTTAGTTAATTAAGGAACTGTTTGTTCGAACACATAAAGGATTGGACCGTTAGGATAACCGAATGTTTCCTGGAAGTTAGCTTGACTTGGCCATGGTGTTCTTTAGGGTTAAACTCTTTTAAGGGCCTAACTATCTTCTAAACCAATCATTAACGAAAGCATTGCGACCCATCACATCTCTTGGATATGGAAAACCATGTATTCTATTACACTTAAGAAAGTTTAGACCATTTCAGAATGTTAATACGTCACCCAACCGAGTCGCTCAATTGGATGAGCCATCTGAACGTGTATGCCTGTAGTCAGACTGCACGGGCGTCGGGGTAAGGGACGTTGCTGTCTATTTAGAATCTTCAAGCCTAGCACATTACCCAGTGACATGTCATATGACAGGGGCGTTTAGGACTAGTGTAGTAAATACAGGGTCACTGCCTATCCATGAGCCAGCATTCCATAATACCAGGCAAAGTAACTGATGAAATCATAGCATGCACTTATTTTAGCCTTATCTGAATTACAAATTTTATCGTATTTACTTTACTTTAATCTAGAAAACCTAAAATTAGGTAATTACCAACTACTCCTGCACTTTATAATTATCTTAAGTTTTAGATATAGGTTCGATTCTACTGATATCTTAAAAATACGACTCTAGGTCATACTTCCCTTACTCATAATAAGGAGTAGTACGATTTAGGCCCCGCTAAATATAAATTTAAAACAAGTGTCCCCCCCCCCCTCTTGGAGGCCGGCCCTGACGCACCGCGACCTAATGACATCGTGCGAAATAAAACCGTCCGTTTCGATCATATCAAGAGGCAAGCTAAGTCCGAGATATATTGGACCATTTGAGATTACCGAGAGAATTGGACCGGTAGTATACAGATTGAAACTACCGCAAGAACTCAGCGAAATTCATGACACTTTTCATGTTTCTAACTTGAAGAAATGCTTATTAGACGAAAGTTTGGTAATTCCTTTGGATGAGATACAAGTTGATCCTAAGCTTAATTTCGTTGAAGAACCTGTTGAGATCATGGACCGTGAGGTCAAGCAGCTAAAGCAAAGCAGAATCCCGTTAGTTAAAGTTCGATGGAACGCCCGTAGAGGACCAGAATTCACGTGGGAGCGTGAAGATCAGATGAGAAAAAAGTATCCACAACTTTTTCCCGAGGAGACTACTACGGCGGATGTGCACTAAAATTTCGGGACAAAATTTTTCATAACAGGTGGGTAATGCAACAACCCGACTTTTTCCGTTACTATCGTTACTTGTCCGTTAAATTTTTAATAATTATTGACTCTAAGAAAAACTTATTTAATTTATTATTTATTTAATGAATTAAACCCGGTGATTTTGTTTCAACGACTAGTTAACATTCCGGAGACCTGGTACGGTTAACGGCACTCGAAATGGACCACACGCGTACAAGCAAGTAAGCAAAATGAGCCCAGAACACCCCTTGTAGGTCCATCCGGTAGAAGCCACCCCATCACCCTTTAATGGACTCTAGTTTGGCTCATTGGATCACTAGTAGCTTGTTTAGGCCCTAACCTTGGAGTATATATAGAAGCTTAACACTAATACTTATCCCTAAACCCTATTATTTTGGCCGATTGCTTCTCCCCCTCCCCTCCTTTCTTTTTGAATGCAGCCCCCCCCCCCCCCCCCCACACACACACACACACACACCAAAACTCAAAAATAGAAGAAAGCTTAAGCATAAACGTTGTTCTTATCGTCGTTCTTTACGCGTTCGTACTTGCAATTTGTGATTCTAAGGTATATTTGCAAACCCTAATTGTTATCAATCAGTTTTTTTTATCAATTACATAGTGTAATCAAGTCTAGTGCTTAATTGATGATGTATAGAGTTGTCGTTTATCGTTAAATTGCTCGATTGATGATGTTTGCATGAATCAAGAATTTGTATCTTGTGAATCTGATAAAATTGACTTGTGAACTGATCTTAATATGTGTATAGATGAATAGGTGTCAAAAAATTATTAAGTTTGGACTTTGATTTCGCTTGATTTCGTTATCGTATGCTTAAGTTATGATTAATTGAAGTTTCGTTAGGGTTTCACATGATATACGAATTTTCAGAGTTATGTACTTTGAGATATAGCTTTTGAAATATGTAATATTGTATTCTTTGTGAAAAATCATGCATGTTAGACTTAAGATTTGCGTCAAAAGTTTTTGTAATGCTCTCGGTATGTCAAAACAAGATTCGTGCCTTATAGTGTGCTGAATCTGTTTTCAAAGTTAAACGAATTGACCTAGAGTGAAGTATAAATTGATTGAGGCTTTGAACTTCTGTAATATGTTATTTTATATGTTCCTTGATGTATTTCATTTGCATGCTAACTTCTGAAAATGTGATTTACCATGAGTTATAAGCTTGACCAAATGATATGTCTGTTTGTTGACTAAACTGAAGGGTCTGAAAGATTGGCTAATATGTACAAATTGGCTAAATGAATGTCTTTGATTAATTTATCACTAAAACTTTGGAGTGTTTTGAGTCATCTCCAATTGGCCGTTCGTCAAAAGCTATTTTCAATATTAAATGAGAAATGTTATAAAACTGATGCGCATGCTGAAACTGATTTGGTAAACTGTAACTAAACCTTTTCTGAAACCTGACTTCTAGACATCGTATGAGGCCCTGGCTGAATTTTTTGGAATTGATTTTGGGTCTAGTTGTGATCTGGAGCTTTTCATGTTTTCTTGAATGATGTGCTAAGAGTTATACTCGTTTTTTTCTGTGATGCGCGTATTTTAAGGACATGCGATGAACTGCGAATGTGCAAATTTCTAAACTATGAACTGTAACATGTTGTTTGACTTAGGTTTGACATGTTGACCATGATTACATGACCTACTGAGATGTTTGACTTTGGTTGACTTTTGTTGACTTGTTTGGATTAGTTGACTTTTACTTGCTTATTGAGTTAGTCTGAGCATTAGGATTTTGCGTACACTATGGGTTGGCATAGTGTGACCTATGTGTATACTTAAGATGACCTATTTGACTAGGATTCGTTGATCGGTCGAGACTGTTTGACTATTGTACGATTTTCAGTGCTTTTGCTATGGTGAGTCTACAGTCCCTACTACTTTTTACAGGGATGAGATAACATGCTTTTTACAAATGTTTTACATATTAGGCACAAGTGACTTAAAAGATATACATATGAGTTCAGATCAAAAATCTCTTAGCTTGATTATATTAATTACTTTAAGTAAGCTCGATTATAGGAACGGTACCGTTAGGTTTGACGAACTCAACCTACGAGGTGCTTATTCTATTGTAACTTGTACACTCGATCGGTGTATGCTTAGGAAGGGTAAAGGGAAGACGTGTAGCGCTTTAGCTATCCGTAGGGTTAGAGCTTTATAATCAAGTGCTCATGCTTATGTATAATTTTACGATGTTTTTCAGAAATCTTGTGGCCTAACTTACGAAATGCTTTACTAAACCTGTAGATTCACTCAACGTTTTTCGTTGACGTTTTGCATGTTTTTATCTCAGGTCGATAGAGGTATTGCTTTTGCTTTGCAGAGTTGTCATGATTGCTTGTTAGCTGCTAGTACTGGATGTTGTCCAACATGTTTTCGTCATGACGTATTTTAAGAACATATATTCGCATTGAAAACTGTCGTTTTAAATAATGGTTTGACTTTACTTAAGTTGGTTATTTATGTCAACTGCTTTTCGGATATATCTCTTTTAATAAATGACTTTGTTTTGGTATTTAATGCGAATACTTTTTCGGAAACGTCACATATAGTGGGCGTGACCGTTAAACTGTGGGACCGGAGTTAATACACCGTTAGTGGATTCTGACGGGGTATTACAATTGCTACCTGAAAAATGTCCAAATCAGTAATGCTTTGGCAGACTTGGGAGCCAGTATAAAACTAATGGCCTACTCTTTATTTAAAAAATTAGAATTCAAAGATCTAACCCCGAGCAGGATGTCTATCCAACTCGCGAACAGATCAGTCAAGCTCCCCCTGGAATTGCTGAAGATATCCTAGTTAGAGTGGATAGGCTCGCATTTCCTGTGGGTTTCGTCATCATGGATATTGAGATAGACACCAAGGTTCCACTTATACTTGGTAGGCCATTCTTGAATAACGCCGAGGCTATGATTAACGTACACGAAAAATCTTTGAAACTAAGAGTCATCACATTCAATATTGACCAGCTCATTAGACATCATAAGGAAGAAGATGTCGGTCTAATAGACTCTGTTCAAGAACTCGTCAATGAATATATGGAAGAAACTGTGGCCATATGTAGCCCAACTCAGGTTTCCTGAAGGTTGTGTTCGACACCCTCTAAAGAAACCACCGCCACATACTCATCCACTAAACCAGACCATCAAGAATCTCCAATCTCTGAAAGTAAACTTAAAGACACGGCCACATTCATATCACCACTAGGAGTAGGCATTCCACTACCTCTACTAAGGAGAAGACCGCATGAAGAAACAGACTGCGTCCCAGTATTTCAGGAACCACAAAACTGCGAAGAGTCTCCTGATCCATCCTTCGAAACAAAAGAAGAAGTTTCAGAAGATGAGTTACTAAAAAGGACAATTTCTCTAATGAAGTAATCGATAGCGTCAGTTACCGATCTAAGAGAAGAAGAAGAATCTGAGTTCCAAGAAAGGTACGACTCGTTAGATCGGAAAGAAATTTCCAGAATGAAACCATCTATCAAGGAGCCATCGGAGCTAGATTTGAAGGAGTTTTCCAAGCATTTGGAATATGCATTTATGTAAGGGGGATCGTAACTCCCAGTTTTCATCTCTAAAGAACTCACGCCGCAAGAAAAAGCGAAACTCATAAAGGTGTTGAGGTCACACACGAAAGTAATATCCTGGAAGATCTCCGATGTCAAAGGGATTAGTCCTAACTATTTCACTCATAAGATCGTCATGGAGGATGACTTAAAACCATCTATTTAGAGACAGCTGAGAGTAAACTCAATGATTCAAGAAGTCGTCAAGAAAGATGTAATCAAACTTCTGGACGCCGGTCTGGTCGATCCAATTTTCGACTCACCCATGGGTCAGTCCTGTAGAGGTTGTCCTAAAGAAAGGAGGGATGACTGTGGTTAAAAACGAAAATAATGATCTTATACCAACACGTGAAGTTACCGGTTGGAGGGTCTGTATTGGTTATCTCAAATTAAATGATGTGAACCGAAAAGATCATTTTCCACTCCCATTCATCGATCAAATGTTACAAAGATTTTTGAGAAACGAGTTCTCTTATTTTCTCGATGGTGTTTCTGGCTACTTTTAAATCCCCCCTCGATCCGAAGTACCAAGAAAAAACAACGTTCACCTGTCCTTATGGAACATTTGCCTATTAACGCATACCTTTCGGGCTGTGTAATGCACCAGCTACATTTCAGTGATGCATGGTAGTAATTTTCCATGACTTGATCGAACGCTACATGGAAGTCTTCATCGACAACTTCTCGGTTTTCAGAAGTACGTTTGCTTCGTGTCTTTCTAACCTAGACAAGATGCTCACTCGATGCGGAGAGTCGAACCTCGTCCTGAATTTGGAAAAATGTCACTTCATGGTCAAAGAAGGAATAGTTTTAGGACATAAGTATCGAAATCAGGAATAGAATTCGACAAGGCTAACATAGAAACCATATCCAAACTTCATGACATGATCGAACACTGCATGGAAGTCTTCATCGACGACTTCTCGGTTTTCAGAAGTACGTTTGCTTCGTGTCTTTCTAACCTAGACAAGATGCTCACTCGATGCGAAGAGTCGAACCTCGTCCTGAATTTGGAAAAATGTCACTTCATGGTCAAAGAAGGAATAGTTTTAGGACACAAGATATCAAAATCAGGAATAGAATTCGACAAGGCTAACATAGAAACCATATCCAAACTTCCAACCTACCAATGTGAAAGACGTTTGGAGTTTCCTAGGACATGCCGGATTCTACCGACGATTCATATAAGACTTCTCAAAAATCAATCGACCTATCACTCATATATTAGGAAAAGAAATCCCATTCATCTTCACCGACGAATGTATACAAGCCTTTATATATCTCAAGAATCGGCTCACACAATCACCAATAATGATAGCTCCTGATTAGAGTCTACCATTGAAATCATGTGTGATTTTAGTGACTTTGCTGTTCGGGCAGTGCTAGTCCAACGGAGGGATAAGCTCTTTAATCCGATCTACTATGCTTGTAAAACCTTAACCGTAGCTTAAGAGAACTAGACCACAATGGAAAAAGAGCTGCTAGGAGTAGTATTCGCTTTCGAAAAATTCTGGTCATATCTAATCATATCCAAAACTACAGTTTACACATATCATTTAGCCCATAAATATTTATTCACTAAACAAGACGCAAAACTGAGACTCATAGGATAGATCTTTCTTCTACACAAATTTTATATCGAGATTAAAGACAAGAAAGGAGCAGAGAACATTGCACCAAATCATCTCAGTAGCCTGGAAAACCCAGCGATGGAATAACTTGTTAAACAATCCAGTGATACCCCTTGGTATGCTGACTTAGCCAACTACATTGTTGTTAGGGTAGTCCAGAAAGGAATGAGTACTTCTCGAAGACGTAAATTCTTCAGGGATGTCAAGTCATACTACTGGGAAGACCCGTACTTGTTTAAAATCTATTCAGGCCAAGTAATCAGAAGATGTGTGGAAGGAAAACAAGCAATAGGAATCCTCCAATAATGTCATCATGGACCAACTGGAGGTCATCACAAAGCAAATCTAACTGCAAGAAAGATTTGCGAGCCAGGCTTCTATTATCTGACAATATTTAGAGATGCACAAGATCTTGTAAAAAGATGTGATGCCTGTCAATGGTAATAAATTATCTCTACCAAGAATGAGATGCCTCACATCAACATCCATGCTTTTGAAACGATAATATTTAAATCATGCAAGGAAGAAAGACTAAGAGCTCTCATGGTGCTAAGTGTTACCCTTTCCGAAAACACCAAACCTTTGATTGAAGGTCGATAAGGACCAATCAAATATCTAGTGATACAAGGAAAATCGTTCGAGTTATAAGATCATATTGTACAACTCATCTAAAATGGTTTTCAATTTCATGGATTACCAGATGATGACCCCAACTCTCACCTTGATAAGTTTATCTCTCTATCGAACTCCTTTAAACAACAAGGAGTAGGCCAAGATATAGTTCGACTATAATTGTTTCCCTACTCTCTCATTCACCATGCGTCGATGTGGTTTGAAGGATTGGAAAATCATTCCATCACTTCATGGAAGGAGATGACTATGAAGTTTCTAACCAAGTAATTTCCCCCTTCTAAAGCAAAAAAAATAATTATTAACTTTAAACAAAGTTATGATGAATCTATTTACACCGCATGGGAGAGATTCAAGACCTTACTGAAGAAAAGCCTGAGTCACCAGCTAGAACAATCAGCTCAAAACTGTACCTTCAACAATAGTCATACGGTGAATCATAGGACCAAGATCGATATAGAAACTCAAGGGAATCTGATGAATTTCAAACCGCAGATAAACATGGGATTTGCTCGAGAACATGAAAATGCATCATCATGATTGGAACATTGGTGAACAACATTCATCATCTGCTCCACTCTCCACAGTTAACAATCAAACAGAGGCCATCAAAACCTTTACGAACACGATGGAGTCTCTTGCCAAACAACTCGGAGATATGAAGATGCAGCCGCAGTAGGTCAACCGAGTGCAAACTTACAACAACTATACCAACCCGCAACCAATGGAAGAATATCTAGTTGAGTACGAGAACCTTGACGGATCTGTTTGTTACGCTCAATACCCTGCTTGTCAGCAAAACCCTGGATTTAATCAGCAACCCAGAGGGAATCGGTTTCAAAAAATGGCCAACCTTTTCAACCTCGTAATCATTACCCACCTTATCCTCAACAACCTCAATTAAATTACGAACAACCACTCTCACTTATTGGACCTACAGAAGTAACCAACTAACCAGATCACGAAAGTAACCAACTCAGGTCTCGGGGCTAAAGATCGATTACACCAGTTCACTCAAGGTCAACAATAGCAAAAGCATAGAAATGCATCTAGGAAAGATCAGACGAAAGTGCTCATGAGAAATCAATTTGCACTACTTAAGAGTCTAGAGACGCAACTCGGGCAGTTATCTCAAAGCTTTAAAACCCGACCACAAGTAAGATTTCCTAGTAATACCATCCAAAACCCCCTCATAGAAGAAGCAAACAAATGTATTCCATCATCTCGAAGGAAGAACCTACCCCTCGGAGAAGGTCAACTAGACTAATGAAGAAGTCAGCTACTATGAAGAAATCGCCTTAGCCGAATCCAGTTCATATACCCTATCCTGGAAGGCTCAAGAACAACCCGGAGAAACTTGGAACTTTCAAGATCGATGGAAAATTCTTGGACACCATATCCAAAATACTTAACCAGAATAGATATATACGAAGACTTCTCTCTACAAAGGAAATGACGCCAGATTCTGACAAAATTCCACTGGGTGCAGAATGCTCAACATTATATAGAAATTTTGTACCAAAGAAGTTAGGAGATATGGGGCAATTTACATTCCCATGTTCAATCTACAAATATGGACACATTCACGCTTTAGCTGATTTAGGAGCAAACATAAACCTTATGCCCTATTCTCTTTTCAATAGATTAGAGTTAGGTGACTTAACACTAACCAAAATGGCAATCCAACTTGATGATCATACAATCGATATCTTGAACACATAGTTGAGAACATTGTTGGCCCCTTAGATAACAACAGGAGTATTGTAGAGAGGGGGGGTGAATACAAATCTTTTCATTTAAACAAGTTATAAAGAAGTTAAGAATATTTAAACATATAATTAAATGAGAGTGTTGGGTAATTTTCAAAGTTATTCTTTTATTGATATAAATCTTAAAGAATTAAAACTGTTCAATGGCAGAATAAACAGTTGCTTTATACAGATTACACCTATGTTTAGCTAAAGAGGATATCTTTAAGATTTTACAAGTTTGGACTCTATTTAATAAACCCACACCACTAAATATTACAATAGTGGAAAACATTTATTTATAGGAGTCATATTATCCAAGTAATTGATCTATTGTCCATTAGTACATAAGATGTCTGTACTTGTGTAGACAACAACATCAGAGAGCGTGCTCTCTTTCTTTCCTGGTTGGTAGCTATTTGCAGGAACACCCCAATTCCGTTTGACACCACTATTTGAATAATCAAATAGAATGTTAGGTTCCCTAGCCACCGACGCGTGTCCTGATCTGTTTAACTTTGTCTTCGACTTCTGTTGAGTGGTCCAATTGATGTAGACCACACAGAAAACAATTATGATTTTAAGGGAGCACAATTGTCTAAGTGTTATATGATGTTACCAGCTATACTGGTTCTTCTATTGGTTCACTTGATCTTCATAATTTGCTGGGCACACATCCGTTGCTGGTTGAAGAACATTGTCTACCTTGTGCTGGTAGACCAGGCAGAATACTGGGACACCTGACACAACAACAAATGTTGTCTATACATAAATAAACCTACGCTGGCTGCACATAAAATTTTAGTGTATATAATGATGTTTTGTCATAATTAAATCCTTAATCATGTTGGGGACTCAACAAACGCCTTGGTGAAAGTCAATAGATTATTGTATCCTACAAATTTCATAGTAATTGATATTAAAGAAGACTTAGACACACCTATCGTGTTAGGAAGACCATTCATGAACACGGATTGACTATCATAGATGTCTACAATCAAACCTTGGTCTTACGATCACATGGGGAGAGCGAGACATTTAGGATGGACCGCCCAACATATTTCTCTGAACAGGAAGAGATGTTTACTATTTCCACCTGGCAGATCACTTTCGATGATGAATCTCCGCCACCGGTCGATGATACAGTCATGAGCCTCAAGCCCGCTGAATCACAGTCTATCAAAAATCTTGAAATGGAAGAAGAGGATCTCAAAGAAGAAATAGAGGAAGAGGAAGAATCTAGAGAAGAGATGCAAGTGGAGGAAGAAATAGTAGAGGAAGAAAATATAGAGCAAGAGGAATTATCGGTAAAATAAACTGAAACAACTCCACTCAGCTCAGTAACTCAGCTACGTCATGAACCTATCATGTGGCTAGAAGTAGAAGATCGAAGTAATAGTATGGTTATTCATTTTCGAATGAAACCCAAAGGACAATCCGATTTACGAGATATTGAAATTGATCGTGCTAGCAGAGTAGCCAGAACTTAGGATACTAAAAAATCCCGCTCACATACTGAAGTAGTATAAATTCTTGACTATTCAGATACTGAATATCAAACTATGGGTAGCGCCGAGGAAGATGATCACTCTGAAAACATTCTCGTTGATACTCGCTCTCTTCCGTGAACATCAATTCAAGAAGAGCCGAACTATTCTCCAGAACTTATCACGGTTCCCATCATATCGAACCATGCCGATATAATCTCATTCATCAGATACTGAATATCATTTTCGATCTGGTTATACTTGAACTTCAACTTTAAGAAGACAACTTTGTTGTTGTGCTGGTTCTACAATATACAAGGCAAACCAGTAGTACAAGCTTGACTGTCTACTAGCGGACAACCAGCACCACAAGGTCTTCTACTTAGTCAAATATGGTAAAATAAAAATTAAATAGCTGACACAATCACAAATGATCTCAAATTAAATAAACCTCATTTATTCACAATAATTTAAAATAAATACGTAATAAATGAAATGTGTCAAATGATTTTGTATTTATTACATAATACATTTAGTAGTTTTTGAAACAATTATTTGAATTAAATATCTACCACAATTAATGTAAAATTTGAATAATGATGGTTTAAGCCATTTACTTGTCACCAAACGTCTGCACACTCCTCGAAAACATGCTGACCTATCACGTCTGCCCACGCGCCTGCATACTTCATAAAATTTCTCTCTCATATCTCAAATTAACCAATCCATATCTTTTTAATTTATTGATTTATCTCTAAAAATTTAAATCTTCAAATTTTCTTTTACAAGCCCTAAATTCTCAAACATTCTTTCGATTCACCTTCTACCTTCATTCTTCTTCGAATTTTCAGCAATGGCATAATAACAACAAAACCCACAACAAAAGGAACAACATGGGAACAACCACAGGCACTGGAAGCACTATTTGCTCTCCATGCTCACCTTATTCAAGATCCTAGTGCCCCTGAACATCATGTGATTTACCTATTAAAAGGCAATGCTCCTTATACGTTGGTTATTCCAAACAACCAAACAAATTGTGGCTATTAGCCGATGGTTAACTACCTTCCACACTCACCATATGCTTTTGCAATCTCTGTCATTCCTTCATCTGCTTACCCAACATGTCTAGGCCGTTTCTGGTACACCTTCAGAAATAAACAAGACGCCAAAGGGAAATGAATGCATCACTGGAATGGTGACTGAGGAATACGACTATTCAATTACTCATGGAATCGTTCAAACAGATTTTTTTCTACCAAGTGGGAAGTTTGTGAAATCCTTCACTAGTTTTTGATACATGAAGGAGGTGTTGGAGTATGTGGGTTAGATGGTCCACATGATGCCTACAATCCATTGAGGAAGAATGTGTCTCAGTTATGGAGTTATTTCTTTAAAGTTTTAATTCAGTGTATAAGCTCCAAGTCAGGCAGCTTTGACCAGTGCTCAGATTTTGAGCTTAAGATTGCTCATGCTCTCATTTTTGGCAGAAACATTTACTTTTCTTTTGAAATCTATATCAAATTAAAGGATCTGATGACCAAGAAGAAAAGGAATCCCATTGTACCATTTCATAGAATTTTGAATCTTTGTTTTGAATACAACCTAGCTGAAAACTATGCATCTATCACTGACCCAGCGGTGCCTTTTATGGCCAAAGAGGGTGGAATATTCAATCACAAGTGTGAAGGGACATTTCTAGGTCTTTCACCAAAAATGCTTAGTTGTGTGCCTCTGACGCTGCTACAACTGAGGGGGAGGGTCCTCATAGTGAGCCAGCAGTCGAAAAAGATGATCCATAAGTTGAAAAAGGGATAGCCACGGTTACAAATGCTAGTAAATTACTATTGGTTTTAGAATCTGGTGCTCCTCTTAATGAAACAGCACCGGTCTTAAATATTGATTCTACTCAACTAGTTATGGAATCTGTTGCTCAACCATTTCTCAGTGTAGGACTATCCCAAGTATCAGCTATTGGTTCCTAGCAAGTCACATGGAGACAACGTCAGTCTCAGCTGCTAAGTCTGGCAATCTGGCTATGGAATCTGGTGCTCCTCGTGTCGAGATAGCACCAGTTGCAGATGTTGTGTCATCCAAAGACATTGTTATGGAATCTGATGCTCCTTTAGAGCATGAATCAGATGTGTCTAAACATCTTGATACAATTGTATAAAGTGTCAAAACTGGTTCTGAAGAAACCAAAGGTACTTTAAATATTGTAGCTCATACTGGTTTCAAAACAAGTGTGATTGAGGAACAACACCCCATGCTCCTCTAACTCAGCACATCCACACTTTTATAAAACATACTTTGAAAGATATCTTCAGCTGACAGTACAACAAGTAGAGATCATACCTCATTCCCAAAGCAGAACTGTGCAGCTCCTCATCGTATTGAGCCAGCTTTAGCTACTGCACTAACCTATTGCAACTTAGACAAAAAAATATAAGATTTACAATAATACATATAAACTTAACAAAAATCTTACACAATCTTAGTTAACACATGCCATCAATGAGTCAGCAGAGTTAAAACTGCACTTATAGGCACCACAATCTGTCTCAATCGAAAGGCTGACCAAAACACACGTCATTTCCCAGAGATCAACATCAGATGCAATTGTTGAGTCAAATTAATTTAGTTCTACTTTTTCTAACTTAAATGATTCTTTTGTTTCAGTTGTTGTTGTTACAGATTATATGGAGGATATGTGCTTAATAAGGATGATATAACATTGAAAAAAATTGTTGCTACAGCTAGGAAGATGTTATAGGATTAAAAAAAGCTATTGCTACAGCTGGTGATGAGAAGATTATTGATACTAAGGGTGCTGATACTGCTAAGCAACCCTATGTTTGTCAAGTACTAGATCTAAAGGAGGTGGTTCCTAAAGCCGTTCACAAAGGAGCAGTATTGGCTCCAAAGGTTGCTTATGTGGTTGATCAGCTCACCATTGACCCTTCCAGTGCACTGGTTGCTGCCCATCAACTTCCAGATGTAGACTTGCTGTAATTGCTACAACATCTTGATCAATCTGAGAAACAGGAGTTTTCGGACAAATTGACTACAGTTGATAATGTCAATGAGCAGCCATTTTACGATTTTGTTATCTCACCTGCTGCTGCTCCTCCTCCTACTGGGTCATGGACACCTTTGAAATTTTCCCATGATTCTGATGGTAAGGTGATCTAGGGTACCATACTAAAAAGCTTTCACACTGATGATCTACTAGTAGTCTCTAACTCTTCTACTTCATTATCTTCCGGTGATACTTCTAAGGGTACTGGTACTGTTAACAAGCCAGTGGACGTCGATACTTGTTCCACCTCTACTGATGAAGATAACTCTAGTTCCAAGCCTTCGGGTGAAGGTAAAAATGATGGTGATCATGGTGATAAGTATGATAACTACCTTACACCTTCACCACCCCCACAAAGTTAGTCTTCATCAAGCATTTTCTGCTCCTTCAAGCACTTTACAAGTGGTTGAAGTTGAAGGGTTGTCTTATCTTGATGTACAACGTGAAATTTCTCATGTGACACCCTCCATACATAGGTCAATTTCTTATAATGTGTATGAGGCTGTGCGAAAAGCCTTTAAGATTATTGAAGACAATGCACCTCCACATGCCTCTATCTTTGCTGTTGAAGATCATCTTTAGCAGATAGTTGAGTTTGCCAACACTGTTGTTGCTGATATCCAATGCAACCAACTAGCTACTACGGATATGGGTCATCTCTTGAAAAATATATTGCTCATCTCTCCAAACTTGAAGCTGATCTAAATGAAGAGAGGTAACGTAATCACTACTTGAACGAGGATAATAACATTCTTAAATACTGGATTGCTAATTATCTTAATTTTACAGAACACCGGATGGTTGAACTTCAAGCTGAAAACAGAGTAGATGTGCAGAAGATGGTTCTGATTACCTCCAGAAATTAAGTTCGAATAGACAATATGTGCAATAATCAACTTGGTGCTGAGCATAGAGCTCATCTCTCTAAGGCCGATGCTGAATGGAATCACCATGCTCTGTCTTGCAGTGACAGTGATAGTGATTGTGAAATCATTGCTCCCTCCACTCCAAACCCTGATGATGCCAAAAAGGAGGAGAAGAAGAAGACTGACAAGAAAATAAAAACATCAAAAGAAGCAGCAAGCCTTGAGTGTTAGTGCAGGAAAGAAACCTGCTGCTGCTGAAACAGAAGCTCAGGCCAAGGCTAAAATCCATGCCGTTTCTCAAAGTATTGAAAGAAAGATGCAAAGATCTACTGAGAGACATCAAAAGAAGCAGCAAGCCTTGAATGTTGCCTTTAATGCCCAATTTGTTGAGTATTACAGAAAGAGACGGCAAAAGATTCTTCAAAGGGTAAATATGTCTACTGATCAAACGGAGAAAAAGGAACATATAGCACAACTCAAGAAACATCTTAAACAACAAAAGAAGAGAGAAGCTAACCTCTAGATTAGATTTGAGAAGAAAAAGACAAAGCTTTATGCTGCCAGAGATGATAGAATCAAATGACTCACTGTTGAAGAGGTTTATGCTTATCTTCACTCCAATTAGCCTTAAGCAGTAAAGAGTGCTATCTTTTAGCAATTTTTAGCTTCTAGCATGCCAAATGGAGCTATTAGTTCAGCAGCACAACAACAAGCAGCACAACAACAATTGACTCAACCAGTAGAGGCTAGTCAGACCTCTGTTGGTGAACAAGCAGCAAAACAACAACCAACCCAATAACCAGTTAAGGCTAGTCAGACCTCTGCTGGTGATCAAGCAGCATAACAACAATAGCAACAACAAAAACCAGTAGAAGCTGGTCAGACCTCTGCTGATAATAAAAATGTTCAAGTAGAGACACAATCTACTACTGAGGGAGAGCAACTTCTTTCAACTCCCCCAAGAACAGTCAAGAATCAGCATCAGCATTTAAACCCGAACCTATTGATAAAAAACGGCTAAAACTCAACCCAAGGATCATCAACCAATTTGACCTAGGCCCTTATTTCCCTTAAATGGTGAAGAAAATAAAGATGTCGAGCTTCTGCCTGAATCTAATGAAGAAATCATACCTTCCAACAAGTTTACATTGAGTTATGTACCTCCAACTGATTGGGAAAAGCAATTTTGCAGAAGCAAAAGATTCATCTAATGAAGAAGACTCAACCGGTGATGTTGAGGAAGAAGACCCAGCACGAAGTGTGCTGCTGGGTAATCGAAGTGTTAAAGACCCAACACAGGCGGTAGAGCTGGGTACTCAAGAAACTGTTGTTGTTGAAGGATCAACCACTGGTCAACCGACTGGATCATCTACCTTAACACCTGAAGCTGAATCTGCACTTGAAAAAATGTTGCAACAAGTAAGGCAAGATGAACCAGCAGGTCCTTCCGGCATAGCAAAGAGACCAACTGCTTTTCCTCTATCTTCCCCCAAGCAAAATGACAAACATATTATTTGGGAAGATGAACCATATGAATCAAAGAAACCTCCAATACTGACATTTGAAGAATAAGAAGATGAAAGGATGAACAATTCTGTTGAAGAATGGCATGAAAGAGATGATCTGGTCAAGAAGAAAGAAGAATCAAGATAACTTATCATCCATTGTATCAAGAAATCCGTCTTCTTGCCTCCAAACTCAACATGCCTTTACATGAGTTTCTTGAAGTCAATAACTTGAGACTAAGTACTGAAACTAAAAAGATAATCTATAATGAGGTTCGCTAACTTAGCATTAGTTTAGAAGAATACTCTATTCTGGTGAGTACTGAGGAAGGCAGAAATGGTGGCAGCCATAGCAAAACACTTGAAGCTCACTTTGGAAGAATATACATCGTCTGTTCAGCTGGAACATCAAACTAAGTCTGATGCTGATTTGGCGACTTGTTCAAGTTTGTAGCAGCAAGAAGAAAAAATGGCTGCTTAAGAAATAAGAAAAGAAGAAGAAGAAAAATCTCTTAAAGCAGCCAGAGCACTTGCTGCTGCTCAAGATAAAGAGATAGATGCAGAAGAGGCAGCTGAAAGAGCAGCACAGATAGTAGAACATCCTCTCACTGCTAGATCTTAAGCAACTTGGGAAAGTGTAATGAGGCAGAGATATGCTGATGTTATGACATGAAGATTGAATAAGGGAAAAATCATCAAGTGTCAAAAATACACCAAGGGTGTATTCAACATCATTAGGGACAACAATGTGTTTGAAAGGGTTGACATAGTTGAGTTAAGAAGACATGGTTACACTAAATTGATGGAAATAATTGAATACTTTAAAGGAAAAAGAGAAAGTGATCTACATAAAGCTATTGCTAAAGAACTGAAGAGTTTATTCAAGAAGGCCACCTTAGAGGCCAATGCACCATCACTAGATGTTGATGCTAAAATAGCAAAGAAGAAGAAGAAAGCTGGTGCTTGGCTAACCAAACGTCAACCAATCATTCTTCCACCTGTCATACCCCAACTCAGAATAGAATATCTCCCTGAACTCTTCCCATGTGTGAAGATTAAAGAAACACCAGTTAATGATGAAGAATGAATTTATCTTTATGTTCTTCTTGTAAGCTGTATATATTATAACATTTCTTATTTTGTGTAAATATTATTAATGGATATTGCAAATGAGTTATCTTTAAAAGTATATAAACTTATAAGATATAGATAACTCATTGAAAAATCCCATCAAAATAAAATTAAGGGACAAACTACTACTTATTTTTCTTAAGTCCTTTAGAGCTAGGCTTTAGTGTTTTTCTTTTCATGTCACATGTTCTGTCATAATCAAATAGGGGAGATTGTTGAGTCCCCTACTTTAATTATGACAAAACATGATTAGAAACACTAGTTGTAATGTGCATGTCAGTATAAGTTTATTTATGTACAACAACATTATATGTTGTGTTTAAGTGTTTTTGGTATACTGCGTTCACTAGTAGCACAAGATAGTTCAAGATTCAAAGTTACTTCATGACCAGCATATGATGCATGTAGAACCAGCAAAAAGATCAAGTGAAAAACCAATAACTAAAGAACGAGCAGAGGCTGGAGCAGTACACGACACTTAGGCAAATCATGCTCTATTATAAGCATGATAGTTTCCTGGTTGTCTACATCAATTGGTACTATTCAAATAACATCGAAGATGAAGTTGAGCGGAGAAGGACACACGTTGGCGGCTGAAAAGCAACCTTACAAGACAATAATGAAATGCAGAATCTTAACACATGCATAGTTCATGGTTAATACTTTTTCAACGCGTAGGGAACCTAACATTCTATTTGTTTAATCAAATTAGTTATCCAAAGGGTTCAATTAGCTACCGAAGAAGGAAAGGGAAGTCACGTGCTTCCTGCCACAGTTGTCGAGTGAGTACAAACATCCTTTGTACCAGTGGACAGTAGATCGATTACATGGTTATTAGGGCTTCTATAAATAGTTGAATCCACTATTGTATAAATTAGTGGTGTAGGTATTAAATCAATAGAGTCCAGACCTTGTATAAGCTTGATTTGTTCGAAAGCTATCTAGGTGTAATTTGTATCAACCGGTTATCTATTTCGCCAAAGGATAATTGTGATTCTTTGGGATTATTTTAATAAAAGAATAACGATGAAAATTACATATGACTCTGATTTAATTGATTGCTAATTATATGCTTAAACTGTTAAATTAACTTAATTAACAAAAATTATTGTATTCCCCCTACATAATTTCTGTTGTTAAATCGGGACCAACAATTGGCTTTACTCAAAAGTCTGAAAACGTAGCTTGGACAGTTATCCCAACACCTTGAAACCCGACCGCGGGGAAGATTACCCAGTAATACTATCCCAAATCTCCACATAGAAGAAGCAAAAAAAAATGAATTCTGTATTCTCAAAGGAAGAACCTGCACCTCGAAGAAGGTTAGCTAGGCTAAAGAAGAAATCAACTAATACTCAAAAGTTGCCTCCGCATAATCCAATTCGTGTACCCTACCCTAAAATACTTGCAGATGAACCATCAAAGCTTGACACCTACAAGCTTGACAGTAAATTCTTGGATACCATGTCCAAAGTCCCGAACCAGAATAGAGATATACAAAGTCTTCTCTCTATAAAGGAAAGGATGCCAGATTCTGAAAAAATTCCACTGAGTGCAGAATGCTCAGAATTACTCAAGAATTCTCTACCTAAAACGTTAGGAGATACCGGATGATTCACTTTTCTGTGTTCAATCTACCAATCAACCGTATGCCTTATTTTCTCTATAAGAGATTGGAACTACGAGGCTTAACACCAACCATAATGACTATCCAACTTGCTGACCACACAATCAGATATCCTAAGGGAATAGTTGAGAACGTCTTGGTGAAAGTCGACAAATTCTTGTATCCTATGGATATTGTAGTTATGGGCATTAAGGAAGACCTAAACACCTCGATTTTCTTGGAAAACCGTTATGAATGCGGCTAGGACCATCATTGATGTGTACAATCAAACCTTGGTCTTGCGATCACATGGGGAGAGCGTTATCTTCAACATTGACCGCCCTACCTATTTTTCTGAACATGAACCAGTCGGATCACTTCCGAAGATAAGTCTCCATCACCAATCGACGACATTCAAAAGAGTATCAAATCTCAGTCTGATGACGATGCAGAAATTGATGAAGAGGATTTGAACGAAGAAATAGAGGAAGAGGAAGAATCTGGGGAGGATATGGAAGAAGAGGAAGCGAGAGGTAAAAGAATATCCTCACTCAGCTCAGAAGCAATTCAGAAACATTACGAAGAAATCATGAAACTAGATATGGAGGATCAAAGTAATAGTATGGTGATTCGCGTCAAAAAGAAAACTGAAGAACCATCCGATTTAAAAGACATAGAGATTGATCTTGTCAGTAGAGAAGCAAGACCCCAGAATACAGAAGAATCACGTTCATCAATCAAATTCCTTG
The DNA here is from genome assembly GCF_046630445.1 of Rutidosis leptorrhynchoides. Classification (NCBI taxonomy): domain Eukaryota; kingdom Viridiplantae; phylum Streptophyta; class Magnoliopsida; order Asterales; family Asteraceae; genus Rutidosis; species Rutidosis leptorrhynchoides. Next base: position 144,332,309 of record NC_092339.1, read on the forward strand.
AAGATGATTATACCGATGAAGTCGAGGAAGAGCATCAATACACCGATGTTCTGGTCGACACTCACTCTCTACCGACGGTATCAGATCAAGAGGAGCCAGACTCTTCTTCATCAGATCTCACCGAAGTTCCCATCATATCGAACCATGCCGATATGATCAAGTTCATCAATGAAAATGATGAATTTGAGGATATATTAGAAGCCATCCGCCATTTAACAATTGAACTCACACCACAGTGGAAGGATTAGATTGAGGCTATTGAAGCCGAATACAGTCTTTACCTACCGAGAAAATATAATGATGTCGAATTATTAGAAAAACGCATTCAGGAAATTATCACAGAACTTCACGATCATATCTAGAGAGAAAAAGGAAAGGAAAAGAGAGCACGATTCAGTGGTTCACACTATTCTTGAAACAAGGTTTTGTTGAGATCGGAAGATTATCTACTCTAAGGTTTACAATGCCTTAGCAGGATCTGCACTTCCATTCTACCCCACCCAACGAGCATTACTTAATCTAGTCCGGAAACACATGGATCTTTCCACCGGATTCCCGACTTACTATTCTGATTCCCAAATAATCGATGGCATTCATGGCCTCTTCATTCTCTTAGCAAGGGATGATTTCTAAAGCACACCAGACAGCCTAGTGCTCTTGTGACACTTGGTCACCACACTGATCTGATTATCAAGGAATTATGAGATGTTGTAGCAGAAGAGGAGAGACGCAACAATCTATTTTCACATTTGGATCATAACCGAGTTAATATTGCCACCTTTGTGACAAGACAACTGAAACGACCCGTCAAAGTACACTTGACGACCATCGTTATTTTGGTCCCACAGCTTGATCATAACTCTATATGAATTTGATAAATAACCTTGCATTCTTTATTAAAAATGATTTCCTATAAAGGAAACCTACCAAGATATGTAAGTTTAGAAAAACCATACATTATTACTTAACCAAAAGTTGACCAAAACAAGTCAACAACATCCACTATTAAATGTATCAAAATAGAATGCAAGTTAATGTTTAACAAAAGCTGCCATCATAAATATGCAGACTCTCTAAGCACAGCGGAAGCAATCAATCATGAACCTGAGAAAACATGCGAGTAACTGTCAACAAAAATATTGAGTGAATTATAGGTTTAATATTGCAAACAATATTTAATTTAAACCATAAAAATTTATGTTTGAAAACATAAAAACTCCTTTTTGGACCACAAAATTATATGCTAGAAAACATATAAAAACATTATTCCATTTTCTGTGAGCCACCTGGTAACCACTTAACCATTTATTTACCCTTGCCAAACACAATAAATAATATACACCGAACAAGTGTATCTTCAACTAAATACGAAGTACTAAACATTCCGATTATAAATTGCTAGCGCGACTAGCTCGAAATGGGGTTGTCAAACCCGATAGATCTATCCGTAGGATTCGCGTTCACCAGTAGAAACCAGTGATTACAGTTACCAGACTAGGGAATATTTTTATTCAACTCACAATGAATAATTTAAACCAACCTCCACTTGTGTCCAAAATATAAAATAAATTGCATGTATTCTCATCCCAAAAGATTTAAATAGAAAAATGGGACTATAACACACCTTAAAGCAAACAAAGTAACCACACAAATATGCGAACAACAAATGAAGTAAAGTGATCAGGAATGATCAAAACGCCGACCTATAAATAAAGCAGGTCGATATAAATAACTAACTTAGGTCAAGTCTTAGTATGATAGCTATTGTACAGGTTGCAAGTAGTCATAGAATAACACTCAACATGCATCGGTTTAATCGGAACAGCGTACGGACACACACTTTCTATTTTTAAAAAGTTTCTATTTTTAGCAGGTTTCTATTTTTGGAAAGTTTCTATTTTAGGAAAGTTTCTATTTTAGGAAAGTTTCTATTTTTGGAAAGTTTACAAATTTAGAATGTTTCCATATTCAGAAAGTTTCTATTTTTAGAAAGTTTTTAAGTTAGGAAAGTTTCCTTAATTAGAAAGTCAACAAAAGTCAACTAAAAGTCAAAGTCAACCAAAAGTCAACTCAAAAGTCAACCTTGGTCAAACATAGTCAACATGAATTTCAAAAGTATAAGTTATAATAATAGTATAAGTTATAATGTTATTTAAATTCATATGTATAATTATGTCATATCATAAGTTTAATCAAATTAAATTGAATTTTTAAAGTTAACATAAGTTTAAATGATATAATTAATATAACATAAGTATTTAATTTAATTAATTAATTATTAGTCATAACATAAGTATTATTAATTAATAATAATTTTTAATCATATCATAAGTATTATTAATTAATAAGGAATTATTAATCATATTATAAGTATTTAATTATTAATTATAATTATTAAACCATAAGTATTTAATAATTAAATTATAATTAAATAATAACTAAGCCTTATAATAATTAAATAATTAATTAATCTTTATTATAAGTCTTATTATAATAATTTCATAACATAAGTTTAATACTTATCATAAGTATTTTCATTAATAATAAAAGTATTATTAATCATAAGTTTAATTAAACGTTTAATTAAATCATAAGTAATTATTAAATGATATAATAAATATATATATCATAAGTCTTAAATTAAAATAATTACTTTTTATATCATAAGTAATTTAATAATAATGAAAATCATTATTTATATCATAAGTCTTAATAAATAACCATAAGTTTTAATTAAAAGTTCTTCGGGTCATAACTTGAGCCCCGGGTGTCGGTTTTCGGCGAGTCTTATATATATATCTGCCTAACCAACACACCCGACACATTAGTGCACTCAAGAACATTCCAATAACAGTAACCAGGTCGTGACAAACAGCCCTTAATCAACTTGGAGCTTTAATCCGTTCAAAATCATGTTTTAGTCATAACGGGTGATCCGTGGCTCGGATTTCGATGACCCGAACATGAAAGTTCATCCCATCATCAATCCTAACACACTAGTCCACCATAAAGACTCCAAAAGTGGTCACAAAGTCGGACCAAACCTGGAACAATTCGTTTTCACATTTTAATTCCAACAGAACACCATTTTAATCATAACTAGAGCTCCGGGAATCGAAATGACATGAATCCGGAGTCTAAAATTAATATCTTGATGAGAGGAACTCATATAGACACTTTAATTTCACTTTTATATCAGTCAAGTTTACAGAAATGATCAAACAAGCTGCTGTCCCAAAACAATCAAACTGAAATCATGCTATAACAAGTGTTTCTAAGCATACAATCAACAATACAACAACATACAATCATCATACTATCATATCATAATAACATATAAAAACAGTAAAATTAAAGAAAAATCAAAAAGGTTAGGGTTAGGGTTTATACCCTAATCAAGAATCGAATGATATGAGTGTGTAGAGATCGAATAGAGGAATCCGGTTGTGTAAACGATTTGATGATCCAAGCTATAATTTTGATGAAGATGATGATGTATTTTGATGGTGGTGGCGACGGCCTAGGCTAGGGAGAAAGAAAGAGATGGAGAAAATTAAAAATGAAATGTGATAGGTTAAGGAAATTTGAAAAGTGTAAGTATTATCCCAAAATGAAGCAAAATGTGGATATACCCCCTTTCCCCTTGAATGGTTCGGCAAAAAACTGAATGGGGTGGGCCCCACATGGCCCACAATGATATTTGATAAATTTCTTGTGGCCCGAACGCCCGATCGAAGCCCGAAACGCGAAAACGCTACTACGCGATTGAAAATTCGAAGAGATAACAAATACGCGACGAAAAATATATATAAATACTATATATAAACATATGACATTAAAATATTATATTTAAAATAATTAGGACTTAAAAATCCCAAAAGCTTGACCGTTGGTTTGAAAACCGAAAAGATTCGCCGGATAGAAATCCGCGACACGTAGAAACGTATAACTTAAAATATGAATACAAATATTCACATAGCACATAATAATTAATATATTATTACAAAAATAATAATAATATAGGTCATAGAAATGACGTGGCACGAATAACAGTTAACGGTCGTTAAATAATTAACGGTAAAAGATAACGGAAAAAGTAGGGTCGTTACAGTACCTTCCCGTTACGGAAATTTCGTCCCGAAATTTAAACAGGTGCAGGGGTTGACTCGGCATCTGAGAACAAATGCGGGTACTTCTGCTTCATCTGATCTTCACGCTCCCAAGTGAACTCGGGACCGCGTCTGGCATTCCATCTAACTCGAACAATAGGAATTCTACTCTGCTTAAGAGTCTTAACCTCTCGATCCATAATTTCAACAGGTTCCTCAATAAAATGAAGTTGCTTATCAACATGAAGTTCCTCCAGAGGAATAGTCTTATCGGCCTCGGCCAAACACTTCTTTAAATTCGATACATGAAAAACATCGTGAACAGCACTGAGTTCTTGTGGCAATTTCAAACGATAAGCCACGGGTCCAACTCTTTTTGTAATCTCAAATGGTCCAACAAATCGAGGATTCAATTTTCCTCTCTTACCAAATCATACCACACCATTCCAAGGTGATACTTTCAACATAACACGGTCACCGACCTGAAATTCAATATCTTTCCTTCTCTTATTGGCATAGCTCTTTTGCCGACTTCTGGCGGTTCTCAATCTTTCCTTAATCTGCACGATCTTCTCGATAGTCTCGTGAAGAATTTCTGGACCTGTGAGTTGAGCATCCCCAACCTCATTCCAACAGACAGGAGACCTACACTTTCTATCATATAGAGCTTCAAACGGTGCGACTTTAATACTTACGTGATAACTGTTGTTATAAGAAAATTTAGCCAACAGCAAGTATCTATCCCAACCATTACCAAAATCAATTACGCATGCCCTCAACATGTCTTCTAACGTTTGGATGGTCCTTTCACTCTGACCATCCGACTGTGGATGATAAGCGGTGCTCATATCCAATTTAGTTCCCAAAGCATCTTGTAACGACTTCCAAAACCTCGATGTAAATCGACTGTCTCGGTCCAAAATAGTCGATACGGGAACACCATGTCTCGAAACAATCTCCTTCAAATACAAACGAGTAATCTCCTTTATTGAATTTGTTTCCTTAATTGGCAAGAAATGAGTTGACTTAGTGAGTCGGTCAATAATCACCCAAATGCTATCATAACCACCCACAACTCTCGGTAACTTCGTAATAAAGTCCATCGTAATACCTTCCCACTTCCACTCGGGAATTTCAGGTTGCACCAGAAGTTCCGGACAGTTTCTGATGCTCAGCTTTGACCTTAGCACAGGTCAACCACTTAGCCACATAAGTAGCCACATCAGCTTTCAAGTTAGGCCACCAGTATAGCTCCTTAAGATTATGATACATCTTTCGTGAACCAGGATGTATAGAGTACCTAGACTTATGAGTTTTATCTAAAACAAGTTGTCGCAAATCACCAAATTTTGGAACCCAAAGACGTCTCGCACAATACTGAGTACCATCGGTTCGTACCTCAAACTGTTTACTCAAGCCTCTGACCTTCCCGTTACGAAATTTTCCTCCTTCAAGGCTTCTTTTTGTGCCTCAAGAATCTGCCTAGCGAGGTTAGTTCAAATTGTCATATTCAAGGCTCTAAACCTACGAGGTTCAACTCTCTCTTTTTGACTTAAAGCATCAGCCACGACATTGGCTATTTCCCGGAATGGCTAAAGGAGTTCACAATCATAATCGTTCAACAATTCAACCTATCTTCGCTACCTCATATTCCACTGTATTTGATCAAAGATATGTTGAAGACTTTTGTGATCAGTGTACACTGTACATTTGACCCCATATAAGTAATGTCTCCACTTCTTGAGTGCGAACACAACAACTCCCAATTCTAAATCATGGGTTGTATAATTATGTTCATGAATCTTCAACTGACGTGACGCGTAAGCTATGACTTTCTTTCGCTGCACCAAAACACAACCAAAGTCTTGGCAAGAAGCATCACAATAGATAACAAAATCATCATTACCCTCAGGTAGTGATAATATCGGTGCAGAAGTTTAACGTCTTTAGAGTTTAAAAAGCAGACTCTTATTCACTCTTCCACTCATACTTCTTCCCCTTATGCGTTAAAGCAATCAGAGGTTTCGCTACTCGTGAAAAATCTTGAATGAGCCTTCTATAATAGCCTGCCAAACCTAGGCGCTGACGAATCTGAGTAGGAGTTTTCAGAAATTTCCCACTTCCCAATTGCCTCAATCTTAGCAGGATCAACTTGAATTCCCTGTTTACTAACAACGTGCCCAAGGAATTGAACTACTTTCAACCAGAACACACATTTGGAAATATTCAGCATACAACTCTTCTTTTTTTAACAAATCAAGCACTTATCTTCGTGCTCTTGATCACTTCTTGGAATAGATAAGGATATCATCGATGAAAACGATAACGAATTTATCCAGATATAGGCTACACACACGGTTCATGAGGTCCATGAACACAGCAGGTGCGTTAGTCAATCCGGACGGCATAAAAGAAATTCGCAGTGACCATAACGGGTACGGAAAGCAGTTTTCAGAATATCAGTTTCTTTAGCCCGCAGTTGGTGATAACCGGAATGAAGATCAATCTTAGAATAAACGGACGAACCTTGAAGTTGATCGAACAGATCATCAATTCTCGGAAGAGGGTAACGGTTCTTAACTGTAAGCTTGTTCAACTCGCGATAATCAATACACCATCGGAACGAACCACCTTTCTTCTTAACAAACAAAACAGGAGCTCCCCAAGGGGACGAACTGGGACGAATGAAATATAGTTGCAACAATGAAGGAAGAAATATATGGAGTAGTCACATCGGTGGCATAGCTATTTAAGGCAATTCTCTCAAAGGAGATAACGAGGATCATGAACTTCAAAGTAAATTTTCAATACATTTCCGAAAGGAAGACGTGCGAAAGGTGTGATATTTCGACGCGAGTGAACTTCCTTGTACAATGAGCGAGGAAATCTAAGATTCATCCATATTCCTAAATTTATGTGCGGATGAAAAGAATGCGAATCATGGGTTATAAAGAATGGCCGACTCCAGGTGAGATGAATCTCCAAAAATAATTTCATGCACCTCAAAGTATTGAATCCTAAGATTAATGTTTACGAGGGTGTTGCGGTTGACAGCGAATATTGAGAGTAGAAACTCCTCAAACGGTCTAGTGTAATATATATCCATGATACCCACTATAACAACAGTTGGCGTAGAAACCCACCTAGCGTCTTTTCTACAATAGGGTGACCAACGAGTGTACCTCAGAAAATTGATTTATCGGTCCGCATTTCGGCCATTTCCAACCATAAGAGGGTAAATTTTACGAGCGCAAAGACTTTCCAACAAATTTTATAAAACCGGCATCCAAAGCGGTGTACGAGTTTCTATCAATGAACTTAATGGTAAATTTCATCCTTAAACGGAGGATGAGAAGAACTGTGATCCAAACACTCTGTAGAGTAATGCGAAAATTTGATAAAATCAATCAAAGGAGTTTTGAAAAAGCTTTAAACGTTTGATGTGACAACATAAACAGAACGAAGTTCTTAGTAAATTTTAGAAGTATGTACAACGTGTACCATTTTATATAAAACAAATTGACTTAGTCAAACAGCTCAATAAATGAGTGGTTTTAAAATAATTTTGAAGGTATGATTTAGTATATGCTAGCCCAAATAGGTAAGGGTAAATTTATTCATTTGAATCCATACGTACAAATATGATTCTATAAATTGTATACATGACAAAATATTTCATTACTTCTATTCGCCCATAAATCTCGTGAGAACCGCCCAATTAAACAAATGTGTAAAACTACCGATGATAAGCAGAGTATCTGTATTTCAGAGGTTACAAGTTGAAGTAAGATCGTGGAAGATCGAGTAAAGGACTTGAATCGACGTGCGACATTTGACCAACAAATGTTACGAGGTCATGAAAACCAATGAGTTAAATGTTGTTTTGACTATTATCAGGACATAAGTCCTTGGGCCAAAACTGTTCCCGAGCGAAGCTGTTGCTAACAAGCGAGTTATGAAGGGTAGAGCATGAGATAGATAATCTGGTTAAAATGAGCTCCTCGTATATCAACAAATAAGATAATGAATATTTTCCCTACCCATGTAATACATCGGAATTTCTGAATGAGTAGTGTAAAAATTTTCTTTGACTCGCTTCCTATTCCTTATGTCACAATATTGGGACTTCTTTATGAATTAATGTAATATAATCACATTGGCCTGACGCCATTATATTTCACTAATTCATAGTTCCATTCCAATAGCGCTACATGAGGTCAGGACACGCGATCAACCTCGAATTTCCACACAATTTCTCTAAAACGATTTCTTAAACAATGTGCTAAGGATAGCACAAGAGACAAAAATATCAAAAGTAATGAATAGGAGTAACGATGACATAAAAATTTCTTCGAAGTACCAAGAATCTCTAAAAGACGAGAATGACGTTTTTCGGTTCAAAAACCAAAGCACATAAGCACAACGGCACAAAGGCACGTAATATAACAAGAATGTTATATACCTAAACATAATAGCTGACATTGAAATGCCGAGCATTTAGAAGTCAAAAATGACATCCCGCGTAATATAACTCAAACGTTATATCCATAACCATAATAGATGACATAGAAATGTCGAGAATTTCAGAAATCAAGAATTACATCCCTCGGTTTCACTATCCGAGGTGTTCTAATAAGGATAAGTTCGCATGAGTCGGAGAATACGTTTAAGTCAGAATGGGAGTTCCTCCCGGATTCAGAACATAATAGAGATGTATGTATGATAACAATATAAATACCAATACAATACAAATAATCACATATAATAATATATAATAGGTCGGGCTGTAGACTAGACTCACTAATGCACCCTACTGACTCGGGTAACGACATCAATGCAGGCTAATTCCCTACAACCAACGCTCTGATACCAACTGAAACGACCCGTCAAAGTACACTTGACGACCATCGTTATCTTGGTCCCACAGCTTGATCATAACTCTATATGAATTTGATAAATAACCTTGCATTCTTTATTTAAAAATGATTTCCTATAAAGGAAACCTACCAAGATATGTAAGTTTAGAAAAACCATACATTATTACTTAACCAAAAGTTGACCAAAACAAGTCAACAACATCTACTATTAAATGTATCAAAATAGAATGCAAGTTAATGTTTAACAAAAGCTGCCATCATAAATATGCAGACTCTCTAAGCACAGCGGAAGCAATCAATCATGAACCTGAGAAAACATGCGAGTAACTGTCAACAAAAATATTGAGTGAATTATAGGTTTAATATTGCAAACAATATTTAATTTAAACCATAAAAATTTATGTTTGAAAACATAAAAACTCCTTTTTGGACCACAAAATTATATGCTAGAAAACATATAAAAACATTATTTCATTTTTCGTGAGCCACCTGGTAACCACTTAACCATTTATTTACCCTTGTCAAACACAATAAATAATATACACCGAACAAGTGTATCTTCAACTAAATACGAAGTACTAAACATTCCGATTATAAATTGCTAGCGTGACTAGCTCGAAATGGGGTTGTCAAACCCGATAGATCTATCCGTAGGATTCGCGTTCACCAGTAGAAACCAGTGATTACAGTTACCATAATAGGGAATATTTTTGTTCAACTCACAATAAATAATTTAAACCAACCTCCATTTGTGTCCAAAATATAAAATAAATTGCATGTATTCTCATTCCAAAAGATTTAAATAGAAAAATGGGACTATAACTCACCTTAAAGCAAACGAAGTAACCACACAAATATGCGAACAGCAAATGAAGTAAAGTGATCAGGAATGATCACAACGCCGACCTATAAATAAAGCAGGTCGATATAAATAACTAACTTAGGTCAAGTCTTAGTATGATAGCTATTGTACAGGTTGCAAGTAGTCATAGAACAACACTCAACATGCATCGGTTTGATCGGAACAGCGTACGGACACACACTTTCTATTTTTAGAAAGTTTTTATTTTTAGCAGGTTTCTATTTTTGGAAAGTTTCTATTTTAGGAAAGTTTCTATTTTAGGAAAGTTTCTATTTTTGAAAAGTTTCCAAATTTAGAAAGTTTTCATATTTAGAAAGTTTCTATTTTTAGAAAGTTTTTAAGTTAGGAAAGTTTCCTTAATTAGAAAGTCAACAAAAGTCAACTAAAAGTCAATGTCAACTAAAAGTCAAAGTCAAAAGTCAACCTTGGTCAAACATAGTCAACATGAATTTCAAAAGTATAAGTTATAATAATAATATAAGTTATAATGTTATTTAAAGTCATATGTATAATTATGTCATATTATAAGTTTAATTAAATTAAATTGAATTTTTAAAGTTAACATAAGTTTAAATGATATAATTAACATAACATAAGTATTTAATTTAATTAATTAAATATTAGTCATAACATAAGTATTATTAATTAATAATAATTTTTAATCATATCATAAGTATTATTAATTAATAAGGAATTATTAATCATATCATAAGTATTTAATTATAATTATTAAATCATAAGTATTTAATAATTAAATTATAATTAAATAATAACTAAGCCTTATAATAATTAAATAATTAATTAATCTTTATTATAAGTCTTATTATAACAATTTCATAACATAAGTTTAATACTTATCATAAGTATTTTCATTAATAATAAAAGTATTATTAATCATAAGTTTAATTAAACGTTTAATTAAATCATAAGTAATTATTAAATGATATAATAAATATATATATCATAAGTCTTAAATTAAAATAATTACTTTTTATATCATAAGTAATTTAATAATAATGAAAATCATTATTTATATCATAAGTCTTAAGAAATAACCATAACTTTTAATTAAAAGTTCTTCGGGTCATAACTTGAGCCCCGGGTGTCGGTTTTCGGCGAGTCTTATATATATATCCGCCTAACCAACACACCCGACACATTAGTGCACTCAAGAACATCCCAATAACAGTAACCAGGTCGTGACAAACAGCCCTTAATCAACTTGGAGCTTTAATCCATTCAAAATCATGTTTTAGTCATAACCGGTGATCTGTGGCTCGGATTTCGATGACCCGAACATGAAAGTTCATCCCATCATCAATCCTAACACACTATTCCACCCTAAAGACTCCAAAAGTGGTCACAAAGTCGGACCAAACCTGGAACAATTCGTTTTCACATTTTAATTCCAACAAAACACCATTTTAATCATAACTAGAGCTCCGGGAATCGAAATGACATGAATCCGGAGTCTAAAATTAATATCTTGATGAGAGGAACTCATATAGACACTTTAATTTCACTTTTATATCAGTCAAATTTACAGAAATGATCAAACAAGCTGCTGTCCCAAAACAATCAAACCGAAATCATGCTATAATAAGTGTTTCTATGCATACAATCAACAATACAACAACATACAATCATCATACTATCATAATAACATGTAAAAATAGTAAAATTAAAGAAAAATCAAAAGGTTAGGGTTGGGGTTTATACCCTAATCAAGAATCGAATGATATGAGTGTGCAGAGATCGAATAGAAGAATCCGGTTGTGTAAACGATTTGATGATCCAAGCTATAATTTTGATGAAGATGATGATGTATTTTGATGGTGGTGGCGACGGCCTAGGCTAGGGAGAAAGAAAGAGATGGAGAAAATTAAAAATGAAATGAGATAGGTTAAGGATATTTGAAAAGTGTAAGTATTATCCCAAAATGAAGCAAAATGTGGATATACCCCCTTCCCCCTTGAATGGTTCGGCCAAAAACTGAATGGGGTGGGCCCCACATGGCCCACAATGATATTTGATAAATTTCTTGTGGCCCGAACGCCCGATCGAAGCCCGAAACGCGAAAACGCTACTACGCGATTGAAAATTCGGAGAGATAACAAATACGCGACGAAAAATATATATAAATACTATATATAAACATATGACATTAAAATATCATATTTAAAATAATTAGGACTTAAAAATCCCAAAAGCTTGACCGTTGGTTTGAAAACCGAAAAGATTCGCCGGATAGAAATCCGCGACACATAGAAACGTATAACTTAAAATATGAATACAAATATTCACATAGCACATAATAATTAATATATTATTACAAAAATAATAATAATATAGGTCATAGAAATGACGTGGCACGAATAACAATTAACGGTCACTAAATAATTAACGGTAAAAGATAACGGAAAAAGTAGGGTCGTTACAGTACCTTCCCGTTACGGAAATTTCGTCCCGAAATTTAAACAGGTGCAGGGTGTCATAACCCGTCCTTAACCATAAGAACGTGTTAGATAACGTATGATTTCATTGCGAGGTATTGACCTCTATATGCGACATTTTTTTAAAGAAAAACTGCATATATTATACATTACAAACCATGATCCTTATTTTTGATACAAGCTTTGGACAAAACAAAGATGATTATCGTTTAGCGATAATCTTCGACTTACAAACTTTACAAATGATAATAACAACCCGATTTCTAGCATATTTTACAACACAAGTTCTTGGATATGCAGTCTTATTTTTAACACAAATATGCGTACGCAAGATCCTGCTTAGATTCAACATGATGCAGCGGAAGCTTTAGTAATCTCCTGAGAATAGACATGTTTTAAAAGGTCAACATAAAGTTGGTGAGATATAGGTTTAGTGCCGGCAGCAATATATATATATAGACCACAAGATTTCGTATATAAACAGTTTAATAAAAATATTCTAAGTGGTTGAGCACTTGGTAACCATACTTAACATTTAATCACGTCGCATATTCCCTTTAATATGAAATCTTACTACACCGTACCAAGTGTAGTCACAAAACGAAGTACTGTGCAACCGTTGAATACTGGTCGTCCAGTCCGGTTGGGGTTGTGAGGCCCGATAGATCTATCAACAGGATTCGCGTTTACAATACCGCTGTAAATAACAGTTACCAAGCTACAGGGAAGTATGCCAGTGGTACAACTCAACGTAGAATATATTTTTCAGTTACTTGTGTCCATATCGTAAAACATAAAATACATGTATTCTCATCCCGAAATATTTAGAGTTTAAAAGTGGGACTATATACTCACTGTTGTCTTGAAGATATATATAATTTGACTTGGTCTCCGGTTGATATCACGAACCTATCCATATATAATATATCAATACCTTTTCTTTTTAAACAAACGTCTCATATATATACTTGTTATACTTTTAATACTTTGAATAATTCCTTAGTCCGTAGTTAGCATTTCGTTGTTAGTAATTCAATTTTAATGGTTCATTTGTAGATGTTTAATATACCCGCAATGAAATAAATAAAACCCCCAACGAAATAAATAAAACCCCATCGTATATGTATTGGTCGAGATTAATCTTGACCCACGGTACCGGTGTTGTCAAATGACGTGTTGCGTACATAAAGTACCGGTGTTGTCAAATGACGTGTTGCGTACAAACATGGGATCTTATGATTAATCTTCTCGTGTTGTTTACGGGTGATCCTGAACCATATAAAATTGAATTATAAGTACATATATATAAAATATCATGTTAACTTAAAAAGATGTGATTTATTTAATTTTTTCCAATTATTTTCGTGGCTAAACTAGTCTTGGATATCCGATTTTGTTTCGGTCATAGTTTCTTCGTTACAACTCCGTTTTCGTTGATTCAACTTGCCATCTCCTTGGATCGAGTCCCTCTTTAAGACTATGAACTGTAAATACCTTAGTTTGTATTCAAAATCACACGGCATAGGTCAAACTTTAGTGAAACTTATGAAGTTAATCATTTTCCATCATGTAAACAACCTTAAATAATTATTTTTCTAAAAATACATATACTTTGAATTAAATCATGAAATTTTTATGTATTATCATATTCATAGAAAATATCATTTTTCCAGAAAATAAACCTCCAATTCAAGGTTCAAAATAGTTTTTAATTATCCAACCCAAAACAGCCCCCGGTTACACTCCGACACCGTAGATTCAGTTTTTAAGGTGTTCTTTGAAAAACCAAGTTATACCTTGTTAAGTTAGCATATAATTAAGATATGTTACAGGTCTTGAAGTATTTTAAAAGTTAAGTTAGAAGGATCTATTTAGTTTGCGAACAAGTTTGAAATCATTCAAACTATGTTCTAGTTTATAAACTCTTATATATATAGCTATAAATATATGAATTGAAAAAGAGTTGAAGTAGAGTTTTTACCTCAAGTTTAAAATGTAAAGTTGCTGGAAAGAATTAGTAAAATAAAAGTTGAGAGAGTTCTTGCAAGTGTGTGTGAAAATTGGAAGTAAAATTTGGAAAATGAATGTGTAAAAATGAGTTAGAAATTGTGCTTATTTATAGGCTTGAAAATTTGGTTTTTAGTGAAAATATCTAAGATAAGTTAAAATTTATTATGTCATTAATGACATATTATTCCAATAATTGAAGATTTCTATTGGTATATACCAATAGTAAATACTTCTAGAAGCTGTGTATAGTACCCTAGATATACGTATAGGATTATTGAGGAAACGGAACGAGAATTCAAATATAACTATCTTTTGTAAATGTACTTATATTGTTTTATGTATAAAAGCCCTTTAAAAATGATTAAATACATTACTTATACGATATATGTATAAACATTATAAATTATCAGTATTTATGTCAAATAACGTTACGTATGGTTATTGTTTTGAAAACTTAAGTTAGTAGTTTCAAAATATACTTATGACTTTTTGTTATTAATACAAAATGAGATATTAAAACATCCTTAGATCATGTTAAATATGTATGTATAATTATCATATATTGTATAGTTCGTGATATCATCGGTCAAACTAGACGGTCAAACGTTGTGTAAAACTCTTTTCAAAAACATAAGTCTCAACAATTTGGATTGCTTATCATGTTGGTAAGGTTTAATTTATGTAAATATTAATCTCATAAGTATAGAACGATCGGAAAAGTCCGGGTCATTACACAGGGGTTGACTCGGCATCTGAGAACAAATGCGGGTACTTCTGCTTCATCTGATCTTCACGCTCCCAAGTGAACTCGGGACCGCGTCTGGCATTCCATCTAACTCGAACAATAGGAATTCTACTCTGCTTAAGAGTCTTAACCTCTCGATCCATAATTTCAACAGGTTCCTCAATAAAATGAAGTTGCTTATCAACATGAAGTTCCTCCAGAGGAATAGTCTTATCGGCCTCGGCCAAACACTTCTTTAAATTCGATACATGAAAAACATCGTGAACAGCACTGAGTTCTTGTGGCAATTTCAAACGATAAGCCACGGGTCCAACTCTTTTTGTAATCTCAAATGGTCCAACAAATCGAGGATTAAACTTTCCTCTCTTACCAAATCGTACCACACCCTTCCAAGGTGATACTTTCAACATAACACGGTCACCGACCTGAAATTCAATATCTTTCCTTTTCTTATTGGCATAGCTCTTTTGCCGACTTCTGGCAGTTCTCAATCTTTCCTTAATCTGCACGATCTTCTCGATAGTCTCGTGAAGAATTTCTGGACCTGTGAGTTGAGCATCCCCAACCTCATTCCAACAGACAAGAGACCTACACTTTCTACCATATAGAGCTTCAAACGGTGCGATTTTAATACTTACGTGATAACTGTTGTTATAAGAAAATTTAGCCAACAGCAAGTATCTATCCCAACCATTACCAAAATCAATTACGCATGCCCTCAACATGTCTTCCAACGTTTGGATGGTCCTTTCACTCTGACCATCCGACTGTGGATGATAAGCGGTGCTCATATCCAATTTAGTTCCCAAAGCATCTTGTAACGACTGCCAAAACCTCGATGTAAATCGACTGTCTCGGTCCGAAATAGTCGATACGGGAACACCATGTCTCGAAACAATCTCCTTCAAATACAAACGAGTAATCTCCTTCATTGAATCTGTTTCCTTAATTGGCAAGAAATGAGTTGACTTAGTGAGTCGGTCAATAATCACCCAAATGCTATCATAACCACCCACAACTCTCGGTAACTTCGTAATAAAGTCCATCGTAATACCTTCCCACTTCCACTCGGGAATTTCAGGTTGCACCAGAAGTTCCGGACGGTTTCTGATGCTCAGCTTTGACCTTAGCACAAGTCAACCACTTAGCCACATAAGTAGCCACATCAGCTTTCAAGTTAGGCCACCAGTATAGCTCCTTAAGATTATGATACATCTTTCCTGAACTAGGATGTATAGAGTACCTAGACTTATGAGTTTTACCTAAAACAAGTTGTCGCAAATCACCAAATTTTGGAACCCAAAGACGTCTCGCACAATACCGAGTACCATCGGTTCGTATCTCAAACTGTTTACTCAAGCCTCTGACCTTCCCGTTACAAAATTTTCCTCCTTCAAGGCTTCTTTTTATGCCTCAAGAATCTGCCTAGCGAGGTTAGTTCAAATTGTCATATTCAAGGCTCTAAACCTACGAGGTTCAACTCTCTCTTTTTGACTCAAAGCATCAGCCACGACATTGGCTATTTCCCGGAATGGCTAAAGGAGTTCACAATCATAATCGTTCAACAATTCAACCCATCTTCGCTACCTCATATTCCACTGTCTTTGATCAAAGATATGTTGAAGACTTTTGTGATCAGTGTACACTATACATTTGACCCCATATAAGTAATGTCACCACTTCTTGAGTACGAACACAACAACTCCCAATTCTAAATCATGGGTTGTATAATTCTGTTCATGAATCTTCAGCTGACGTGACGCGTAAGCTATGACTTTCTTTCGCTGCACCAAAACACAACCAAAGTCTTGGCACGAAGCATCACAATAGATAACAAAATCATCATTACCCTCAGGTATTGATAATATCGGTGCAGAAGTTTAACTTCTTCAGAGTTTGAAAAGCAGACTCTTATTCACTCTTCCACTCATACTTCTTCCCCTTATGCGTTAAAGCAATCAGAGGTTTCGCTACTCGTGAAAAATATTGAATGAACCTTCTATAATAGCCTGCCAAACCTAGGAGCTGACGAATCTGAGTAGGAGTTTTCGGAAATTTCCCACTTCCCAATTGCCTCAATCTTAGCAGGATCAACTTGAATTCCCTGTTTACTAACAACGTGCCCAAGGAATTGAACTTCTTTCAACCAGAACACACATTTAGAAATATTCAGCATACAACTCTTCTTTTCTTAACAAATCAGGCACTTATCTTCGTGCTCTTGATCACTTCTTAGAATAGATAAGGATATCATTGATGAAAACGATAACGAATTTATCCAGATATAGGCTACACACACGGTTCATGAGGTCCATGAACACAGCAGGTGCGTTAGTCAATCCGGACGGCATAACAAGAAATTCGCAGTGACCATAACGGGTACGGAAAGCAGTTTTCAGAATATCAGTTTCTTTAGCCCGCAGTTGGTGATAACCGGAATGAAGATCAATCTTAGAATAAATGGACGAACCTTGAAGTTGATCGAACAGATCATCAATTCTCGGAAGAGGGTAACGGTTCTTAACTGTAAGCTTGTTCAACTCGCGATAATCAATACACCATCGGAACGAACCACCTTTCTTCTTAACAAACAAAACAGGAGCTCCCCAAGGGGACGAACTGGGACGAATGAAATATAGTTGCAACAATGAAGGAAGAAATATATGGAGTAGTCACATCGGTGGCATAGATATTTAAGGCAATTCTCTCAAAGGAGATAACGAGGATCATGAACTTTAAAGTAAATTTTCATTACATTTCCGAAAGGAAGGTGTACGAAAGGTGTGATATTTCGACGAGAGTGAACTTCCTTGTACAATGAGCGAGGAAATCTAAGATTCATCCATATTCCTAAATTTATGTGCGGATGAAAAGAATGCGAATCATGGGTTATAAAGAATGGCCGACTCCAGGTGAGATGAATCTCCAAAAATAATTTCAAGCACCTCAAAGTATTGAATCCTAAGATTAATGTTTACGAGGGTGTTGCGGTTGACAGCGAATATTGAGAGTAGAAACTCCTCAAACGGTCTAGTGTAATATACATCCATGATACCCACTATAACAACAGTTGGGGTAGAAACCCACCTAGCGCCTTTTCTACAATAGGGTGACCAACGAGTGTACCCCAGAAAATTGATTTATCGGTCCGCATTTCGGCCATTTTCAACCACAAGAGGGTAAATTTTACGAGCGCAAAGACTTTCCAACAAATTTTATAAAACCGGCATCCAAAGCGGTGTACGAGTTTCTATCAATGAACTTAATGGTAAATTTCATCCTTAAACGGAGGATGAGAAGAACTGTGATCCAAACACTCTGTAGAGTAATGCGAAAATTTGATAAAATCAATCAAAGGAGTTTTGAAAAAGCTTTAAACGTTTGATGTGACAACATAAACAGAACGAAGTTCTTAGTAAATTTTAGAAGTATGTACAACGTGTACCATTTTATATAAAACAAATTGACTTAGTCAAGCAGCTCAATAAATGAGTGGTTTTAAAATAATTTTGAAGGTATGATTTAGTATATGCTAGCCCAAATAGGTAAGGGTAAATTTATTCATTTGAATCCATACGTACAAATATGATTCTATAAATTGTATACATGACAAAATATTTCATTACTTCTATTCGCCCATAAATCTCGTGAGAACCGCCCAATTAAACAAATGTGTAAAACTACCGATGATAAGCAGAGTATCTGTATTTCAGAGGTTACAAGTTGAAGTAAGATCGTGGAAGATCGAGTAAAGGACTTGAATCGACGTGCGACATTTGACCAACAAATGTTACGAGGTCATGAAAACCAATGAGTTAAATGTTGTTTTGACTATTATCAGGACATAAGTCCTTGGGCCAAAACTGTTCCCGAGCGAAGCTGTTGCTAACAAGCGAGTTATGAAGGGTAGAGCATGAGATAGATAATCTGGTTAAAACGAGCTCCTCGTATATCAACAAATAAGATAATGAATATTTTCCCTACCCATGTAATACATCGGAATTTCTGAATGAGTAGTGTAATTTCTTTGACTCGCTTCCTATTCCTTATGTCACAATATTGGGACTTCTTTATGAATTAATGTAATATAATCACGTTGGCCTGACGCCATTATATTTCACTAATTCATAGTTCCATTCCAATAGCGCTACATGAGGTCAGGACACGCGATCAACCTCGAATTTCCACACAATTTCTCTAAAACGATTTCTTAAACAATGTGCTAAGGATAGCACAAGAGACAAAAACATCAAAAGTAATGAATAGGAGTAACGATGACATAAAAATGTCTTCGAAGTACCAAGAATCTCTAAAAGACGAGAATGACGTTTTTCGGTTCAAAAACCAAAGCACATAGGCACAACGGCACAAAGGCACGTAATATAACAAGAATGTTATATACCTAAACATAATAGCTGACATTGAAATGCCGAGCATTTAGAAGTCAAAAATGACATCCCGCGTAATATAACTCAAACGTTATATCCATAACCATAATAGATGACATAGAAATGTCGAGAATTTCAGAAATCAAGAATTACATCCCTCGGTTTCACTATCCGAGGTGTTCTAATAAGGATAAGTTCGCATGAGTCGGAGAATACGTTTAAGTCAGAATGGGAGTTCCTCCCGGATTCAGAACATAATAGAGATGTATGTATGATAACAATATAAATACCAATACGATACAAATAATCACATATAATAATATACAATAGGCCGGGCTGTAGACTAGACTCACTAATGCACCCTACTGACTCGGGTAACGACATCAATGCAGCCTAATTCCCTACAACCAACGCTCTAATACCAACTGAAACGACCCGTCAAAGTACACTTGACGACCATCGTTATCTTGGTCCCACAGCTTGATCATAACTCTATATGAATTTGATAAATAACCTTGCATTCTTTATTTAAAAATGATTTCCTATAAAGGAAACCTACCAAGATATGTAAGTTTAGAAAAACCATACATTATTACTTAACCAAAAGTTGATCAAAACAAGTCAACAACATCTACTATTAAATGTATCAAAATAGAATGCAAGTTAATGTTTAACAAAAGCTGCCATCATAAATATGCAGACTCTCTAAGCACAGCGGAAGCAATCAATCATGAACCTGAGAAAACATGCGAGTAACTGTCAACAAAAATATTGAGTGAATTATAGGTTTAATATTGCAAACAATATTTAATTTAAACCATAAAAATTTATATTTGAAAACATAAAAACTCATTTTTAGACCACAAAATTATATGCTAGAAAACATATAAAAACATTATTTCATTTTCCGTGAGCCACCTGGTAACCACTTAACCATTTATTTACCCTTGCCAAACACAATAAATAATATACACCGAACAAGTGTATCTTCAACTAAATACGAAGTACTAAACATTCCGATTATAAATTGCTAGCGTGACTAGCTCGAAATGGGGTTGTCAAACCCGATAGATCTATCCGTAGGATTCGCGTTCACCAGTAGAAACCAGTGATTACAGTTACCAGACTAGGAAATATTTTTGTTCAACTCACAATGAATAATTTAAACCAACCTCCACTTGTGTCCAAAATATAAAATAAATTGCATGTATTCTCATCCCAAAAGATTTAAATAGAAAAATGGGACTATAACTCACTTTAAAGCAAACGAAGTAACCACACAAATATGCGAACAGCAAATGAAATAAATTGATCAGGAATGATCACAACGTCGACCTATAAATAAAGCAGGTCGATATAAATAACTAACTTGGGTCAAGTCTTAGTATGATAGCTATTGTACAGGTTGCAAGTAGTCATAGAACAACACTCAACATGCATCGGTTTGATCGGAACAGCGTACGGACACACACTTTCTATTTTTAGAAAGTTTTTATTTTTAGCAGGTTTCTATTTTTGAAAAGTTTCTATTTTAGGAAAGTTTCTATTTTAGGAAAGTTTCTATTTCTGAAAAGTTTCCAAATTTAGAAAGTTTCCATATTTAGAAAGTTTCTATTTTTAGAAAGTTTTTAAGTTAGGAAAGTTTCCTTAATTAGAAAGTCAACAAAAGTCAACTAAAAGTCAAAGTCAACCAAAAGTCTACTCAAAAGTCAACCTTGGTCAAACATAATCAACATGAATTTCAAAAGTATAAGTTATAATAATAGTATAAGTTATAATGTTATTTAAAGTCATATGTATAATTATGTCATATCATAAGTTTAATTAAATTAAATTGAATTTTTAAAGTTAACATAAGTTTAAATGATATAATTAATATAATATAAGTATTTAATTTAATTAATTAAATATTAGTCATAACATAAGTATTATTAATTAATAATAATTTTTAATCATATCATAAGTATTATTAATTAATAAGAAATTATTAATCATAACATAAGTATTTAATTATAATTATTAAACCATAAGTATTTAATAATTAAATTATAATTAAATAATAACTAAGCCTTATAATAATTAAATAATTAATTAATCTTTATTATAAGTCTTATTATAATAATTTCATAACATAAGTTTAATACTTATCATAAGTATTTTCATTAATAATAGAAGTATTATTAATCATAAGTTTAATTAAACGTTTAATTAAATCATAAGTAATTATTAAATGATATAATAAATATATATATCATAAGTCTTAAATTAAAATAATTACTTTTTATATCATAAGTAATTTAATAATAATGAAAATCATTATTTATATCATAAGTCTTAATAAATAACCATAAGTTTTAATTAAAAGTTCTTCGGGTCATAACTTGAGCCCCGGGTGTCGGTTTTCGGCGAGTCTTATATATATATCCGCCTAACCAACACACCCGACACATTAGTGCACTCAAGAACATCCCAATAACAGTAACCAGGTCGTGACAAACAGCCCTTAATCAACTTGGAGCTTTAATCCGTTCAAAATCATGTTTTAGTCATAACGGGTGATCCGTGGCTCGGATTTCGATGACCCGAACATGAAAGTTCATCCCATCATCAATCCTAACACACTAGTCCACCCTAAAGACTCCAAAAGTGGTCACAAAGTCGGACCAAACCTGGAACAATTCGTTTTCACATTTTAATTCCAACAAAACACCATTTTAATCATAACTAGAGCTCCGGGAATCAAAATGACATGAATCCGGAGTCTAAAATTAATATCTTGATGAGAGGAACTCATATAGACACTTTAATTTCACTTTTATATCAGTCAAGTTTACAGAAATGATCAAACAAGCTGCTGTCCCAAAACAATCAAACCGAAATCATGCTATAACAAGTGTTTCTATGCATACAATCAACAATACAACAACATACAATCATCATACTATCATAATAACATATAAAAACAGTAAAATTAAAGAAAAATCAAAAGGTTAGGGTTAGGGTTTATACCCTAATCAAGAATCGAATGATATGAGTGTGTAGAGATCGAATAGAGGAATCCGGTTGTGTAAACGATTTGATGATCCAAGCTATAATTTTGATGAAGATGATGATGTATTTTGATGGTGGTGGCGACGGCCTAGGCTAGGGAGAAAGAAAGAGATGGAGAAAATTAAAAATGAAATGAGATAGGTTAAGGAAATTTGAAAAGTGTAAGTATTATCCCAAAATGAAGCAAAATGTGGATATACCCCCTTCCCCCTTGAATGGTTCGGCCAAAAACTGAATGGGGTGGGCCCCACATGGCCCACAATGATATTTGATAAATTTCTTGTGGCCCGAACGCCCGATCGAAGCCCGAAACGCGAAAACGCTACTACGCGATTGAAAATTCGGAGAGATAACAAATACGCGACGAAAAATATATATAAATACTATGTATAAACATATGACATTAAAATATTATATTTAAAATAATTAGGACTTAAAAATCCCAAAAGCTTGACCGTTGGTTTGAAAACCAAAAAGATTCGCCGGATAGAAATCCGCGACACGTAGAAACGTATAACTTAAAATATGAATATAAATATTCACATAGCACATAATAATTAATATATTATTACAAAAATAATAATAATATAGGTCATAGAAATGACGTGGCACGAATAACAGTTAATGGTCGTTAAATAATTAACGGTAAAAGATAACGGAAAAAGTAGGGTCGTTAAAACAACTCGAGCGGATCTTTAATGAGTCCACATACCCCATCTTCACATTCAAAGTCGGATGTTGGGAGATCTGTCAGGATTATTTTTCACCTCTTGCCAACTTCGACTCTTAACCAATATATGCTAAACTACAACTCTTTCTGTGGAGATCACAAATCTGAAGACTTCAAGATAATGAAGATACAATTTTTGACACTATTTGAGGACCTCAAAAATGAGCACCCAAGTCGAGAAATGATTACAACAAGTATTGCCTCGATGATTGACATTTTTGGATCAATTAGTAGAGTCGTGGAGTATATTCTCGTTGGACTTCAAGATTTCTCACAAGCAACAGCTGCCCCTTACCTCGCCTTCGATAAATCTCCGAAAGAAATATCTGACCTTCTACCACTTATGGTACGGCACTTTCTCAGGTTCTATCCACCAAGACTCACATACCCTCGAGAACATAACGATGGTATCAGTCAGAGAGAGATGTCTACCTTTTCCCAGTAGACATCATTACGGTCGAGCCAACGAACTTAAACAAAAGCGCTTCTCGGGAGGCAACCCGTGTAATAAAGTAGATTAGAAAACAATAAAAGATGACAATGACCTATGACTAAGGAATAAAGCATCATCGAGCATGCTAAAACATTCTTCCTCTCTAGGCAACATGTTTCTTCAAATCGCATCCTCGTCGATCCGTAGGGAAGTACTCTTTTCTCTTTATTCGTTATTAGCTCAATTCTATGCATTAAATAACACTGTATCCTAGCTTATCACTAAGTTTAGGATACCAGCCCAAATGCACTAGATAAATACTCCCAAATTCTTTAACTAAAACTCCTAAGTGTGCGATATTGCATTAGGAACATTATGGACAATGTCTAAGTGTGGGATGATGGTGTAACCTTTTAAAGTTATATCGTAATAAGCCTGTTACATAGATTCCCCGTCCTTAAGCCAAATTTAGATATTTTAGAAATAAAAAAGAAACCCTTTGCGAATAAGTACTTCGGAAAACTTGAAACGTTTGTAATAAAAAGTGAGGCTTATCTAAGGCAGAAATCTTTTTGGAACGAACCGGTTCTATAAAAGAGCATTGCATGAGGTGGCATATTCTACCTAATCTGATTATGGTGAGGCACCTAAATAAGGCCCTGAAAAGCATTCACATTTAATGCTTCACTATTTTCCATTGAATGCACTGATGTCTGTGCTCAGAATCAGAACTTGCTCTAGATCTACATTTCTGAGTAACGAAATGTGATATAGGTATAACCAGAAGAGCTAGCCATTTGTCGGAAACCATCATCCATCAACATCACCATCAACATCATCCATAATATCAACTTCATTTATTCACCACCCGAACCATTTCCATTCACTAGGGAAAAAAAAACCCAGAAAATGAGATCACCTCGTAAAAATCTAACGCTAATCACTTTTCAAGTATCACGACAATAAAAAAATCTTTCAAAGCTTACGACAGAAATTTCAAGAGATGATATCCAAATAAAAAAAAAGAAAAAAAAATCTCTTCAAAGTTCTGAGAAAAGCAGTAGAACTTATAAAGTCAAAAATGAAGACTGCTGGAGAACAAAGAACTCGATCGCAAGGATTCCTGTGGGAACTTATAAAGTCAAAGAAAGAGTTCATGGAACTCTAAAAGTGCTTCACGAAATATCAGCACTCCTATCTATCCTTTTCCAAAATTCTGAATAAAAGTCTTTAAAAAGACTATTTTATCCTTATTTACCCAAACAACTTCGCCACCACTCCAAAAAAATCTTTTTATCTTGACAAATGACCTAGAAGCTATGGTTATCACCACCGTCACACTAGTAACAAGGATTTAAGTCTTTATAAAGCCTATGAAGATGAGTACAACATGACTGGCTAATAGATCTGTAGAGAACCCCATACACTTGTGTGATTTGAGTGACCCAGGAGAGATAGCCTAAGTCATGTAACCTCCCCGCATGCATGCAGAGATTGTTTCAAACCCTGACACAGAGGACTCACCTTACTTTCGTTCTTATAATTAAAAGCAAACCGCCTAAGAAAATAGAAAGGAAACTTCGAAATATTTCTTAAAGTTAAAAACAGGGAGTTTGCTTGAGGACAAGCAAACTCTAAGTGAACGATATTTGATATCGGCTAAAAAGCACGTTTTTACCCCCCTCATATCAAGTAACAAAATAATAAAGTAATTAACTTTATCAAAGAAATAAGCATTTGTTTGCTTTATTTGGTAGATCAAATGATTACGAAGATGCAAGAAGAATCGAAGAAAACGAACTTAAAATGAAGAATCTAGAGCGGACACATGTTTAGTTATGTAATGCTTTGTACTTAGAAAGAATATTTAAGATACCTTGAACGAGAAATTGTTAACTAGAGATCTTTTTTGTGTTAGGTTCTCCTACTACAACTGTCAAATTCAGCTGTTATACAATTGAATCACGTCTACATGGAAACATGTCAAATTCAGCTGCAATACAGAGCACGCTTAAAACAAATCAGTATAATTAGCAGATTGCATTAAAGTACATTAAAAAAAATCATTGGACAGCCAACTCTTAAGAACCTCATTATGAGTGAACAAACTTAGTAAATAATTCGTTAACAATCAATGTGATCTCTACAGGACACCATGAATCACAAAATAATATAGCAAAACAGTATAAATGAGAATCACGGGTAACTTCTCTCTCTCTCTCTCTCTCTCTCTCTCTCTCTCTCTATATATATATATATATATATATATATATATATATATATATATATATATATATATATATATATATATATATATATACCTTTATTGTGTATTCAGTTGACTTGGAACGGCATATACACCATTAGACATAATCGGAGTTTTATCTCCATAAAGACACTCTAGTGGACAGTGTCCAGGGCAAAGGAATTGTTGGTAGAGGCAGGTGTGTAGCAGAGAGATGAGGGCCAATTTGATTCTAGAATAGCCTGTTGGATATATGATACCATAGTTAGAAAAAAAAAAAAAAAACAAAAAAAAAAAAAAAAAAAAAAAAAAAAAAAAACAAAAAGTAGATAGCTCATGAACAATGGTAGTACTCCGTATTTGTTTTAGCATATATGATTATAGCTAGAAGTTGGTTCGATACGCGCTTCGCCGCGTCTTCGTTTTTGTCGACATCGAGTTATTTTTGTTGTCCATTACAATCAGTTGGTATAAAAGGTGGTTCCATGGCATGGGTCCAACACTTTGTATACAATATACAACCTAGATAATATGTTTGTAGTAATGTTAGTATCTATTATGTTATGTTTTTAGTAAGAAATTGAGGGTTTAAGTACCTGCAAATTCAAAAGCCTCATATAGTTGAAAAAGGTAACTTGCATGTATCAATTGTGCAATAACCTACCTGTAGTAGCTTGATTAGAGTTGAATTTGTGACTTCTTGTTTGATAAACTGAATGCCATGGGACTGACAGATCAACCATTTTGCAAGCATGTTCTCTCATTTTGTTTGAATTCCTTCCATGGTATTAGAAACGAAAGTTAAATCCTACAAAAACTCCACATACATTAGACATATTATATGGAGTATATACAGTACAATTAGTAGCAATGAAGAGCATCTATAGTTTCAAAAGCACATACACAATTCTACATTTGAAACCAACAAATTACAATAAAAACAATTCTACTTTCTATGCAGCCTATTTAATTCCATCTACATGTCAAAGAGAACATTAACTTAATTTTCAAATTAAGCATTATATCGAACACTTTATGGGCATAACCCAAACCCGAACTAAAAAACACTAAATTAGTTGCACAACATCTCCAAGCTCAACATTCTGCTGATTACAACCAAAATACACAAGATAGAGCAAAAAATAGGAAACATAAATAGTTAATACCTGTAATAAACACACTGGCCAGGGGGTGATGAAAAGCAACCTAGAAAACGACCCCAATTTTGTGTTTGAACTGAATCGTTTATCCAAAACCCTAGTCAATTTAATTACCAAAAAAAAAAAAAAACTTACTTTTTAAGGCTCATTGAACCCTAACTAATTCCCAATCTTGTGAAACAAAGGATTCAAAGAGTTCAAACCCCAATTTGTAACGTTGATCGCAAACAACTATCAAATGGAATTCGTAACTTTAAACGTTACCGCATGAAGCGATGTTATAGAGTTAGATTAGAACTGGATTATCACGATCTTATAGAGAACCTACAATGGTGATGGTGGCGATTTGAGTATAACCCTCGCAAACCCTAGTTTCAAGTGGGAATTTTTACTGGATTCTTATACAAGAAAAGAATGACAGGAATCAGATGGGAAGTTGTTGACGAAGTAGGTGAGGTGGAGGTTTTTCTCTTATCTCTCGTTTGATTTTCAATGATGAAATGATGATGGAGTATTATTATTTATTAAGTAATAAATAAAAGTGGGTGAGAAGCATGGTGCAAAGAGGGGACGATTGCTAGTATAAACGACAACCAAGTTAAAATGTAAAACGACATTACAGTCCTTTTGTTGTTATATAGATGAATATAGATGAATAATTGTTATAAATTATAATATAATATAATAATAATGATAACCATAATGATAATAATTAAGATGAGGGAACGTTAAAAGTTTAATTAGACGTGTTCTGTTAACTTATGTTAACTGAACTGTAAGGGTTAGGTTGATTAAACGGAGCTCGTTAACTTATTTAAACTTATTTAAACTTATTTAGACGTGTTCCAGTTAAAAGGCGTTTGTTGTAAACTAATTAGACGTGTTTTTTGTAACTTATTAGACGTGTTCCTGGGAAAACTTATTACACGTGTTTCCAATTAGACGTGTTGTTTTTTCATTCAGACGTGTTCCTGGTAAAAGTTATTAGACGTGTTGTTAATTAGACATGTTCCTTGAAATACTTGTTAGACGTGTTGTTAATTAGAGGTGTTCCTGGTAAAATTTATTAGACGTGGTTACCAATTAGAGGTGTTATACTTATTTAGACATGTTGCAAGTTTCTAATTAGATGTGTTGCTACTATTATTTAGACGTGTTCCGTGTTTTATTTTGGTAAAACCTTAATTAGGCGTGTCCCGTTTAATAAATTAGACGTGGTATGTAGTGAACACGTCTAAATGAAGGGCTCTAAATGAGCCAGAATGTAGTAGTGGAAAATGGTGAAAGACAAGTTACGACCTCGGACACAAATCAAAACGACCCGAGAACCAAGCCACGCGGCCAAGTCACACGGGCTGCCCATTTTGAGCTACACGGGCTGCCACACGGGTTGCCATGGTTCACCAAACGGCTGGAGCACACGTGCAAGAATCTCACACGACTGCTTCACATGTTTGCCTTTGATAGTGCTCCAAATGAACATATATTTTGTAGCAATATCCTCCTAATATGTAAATTATTTAGTTGTAATTGTTCTATTTTAAGTTGCAATCGTTTATATTAAATAAGTGCGAAGACAAAAGGCGAAAACGACGATTTGAAGACAAAAACGTCCAAAAAGCTCAAATGTACAAGATACAATCCAAGTGGTTCAACTTATTGATAAGAAACGTCTAAAAATGACAAAAGTACAAGTTGCGGAACGCAAAGTACAAGATATTAAATTATACGAAAAGGCGTTCGAAAATCCGGAACCGGTACCCGAGCCAACTATCAATGCCCGACGCAATGGACCAAAAATTACAAGTCTACTATGCACAAGAATATAATATAATATATAAATAATTATATTAATTATTTATATTTTATATTTATATATAAATTATGTCGACAAGCAAGGTTCCAAAATTGTGTGAACTGGATTTTCAAACTCCGCGACTCGCGGAATTTGCAGGCTTAAAATGCCGCAACTCGCGGAGCTGCAAAAATCAGAAATGCCTATAAAAGGCCATGCATTCTGCCGAGTTTAAAAAACATAAAAAATAATAATAATACTCTGTAATAAATAATAAATAAATATATATAATATATATATATATATATATATATATATATATATATATATATATATATATATATATATATATATATATATATATATATATATATAGTATAGGGTAGTTTTATATTAGATTAGTTCGGGTTATGTAAAGGTTATTTTACGGGTTTTTAAGCCGGAACTCTGTCCATGTAACACTACGCGTTAAATAATCAATGTAAGTTATGTTCTCCCTTTTTAAATTAATGTCTCGTAACTAAGTTGTTATTATGCATATTTGAACCGAAGTAATCATGATGTTGGGCTAAAAATATCTAAAATTGGGTAATTGGGCTTTGTACCATAATTGGGGTTTGGACAAAAGAACGACACTTGTGGAAATTAGACTATGGGCTATTAATGGGCTTTATATTTGTTTAACTAAATGATAGTTTGTTAATTTTAATATAAAGATTTACAATTGGACGTCCCTATAAATAACCATATACACTCGATCGGACACGATGGGCGGGATATTTATATGTACGAATAATCGTTCATTTAACTAGACACGGGAATGGATTAATAGTCTATGGAATTATTAAAACAGGGGTGAAATTATGTACAAGGACACTTGGCGTAATTGTTAACAAAGTATTAAACCTTGGATTACACGCAGTCGATATCCTGGTGTAATTATTAAACAAAGTATTAAAACCTTGTTACAGTTTAAGTCCCCAATTAGTTAGAATATTTGACTTCGGATATAAGGATAATTTGACGAGGACACTCGCACTTTATATTTATGACTGATGGACTGTTATGGAGAAAAACCAGACGGGCATATTAAATAATCCAGGACAAAGAACAATTAACCCATGGGAATAAACTAAAAATCAACACGTCAAACATCATGATTACGGAAGTTTAAATAAGCATAATATATTTTATTTCATATTTCCTCGTACTTTTATTTATTGTCATTTTAATTATTGTTATTTATTTTATATTGTTAGTTAAATATCGTCATTTACTTTACGCTTCGCTTAAAATATAAAATCGACAAACCGGTCATTAAACGGTAAAACCCCCTTTTATATTATATATATATATATATATATATATATATATATATATATATATATATATATATATATATATATATATATATATATATATTATATTTATATTTTTTTATACAAATGTAATTATATAAAAATATAGTGTAACCGTCTCCCTGTGGAACGAACCGGACTTACTAAAAATTATACTACTCTACGATTAGGTACACTGCCTATAGTGTTGTAGCAAGGTTTAGGTATATCCATTTTGTAAATAAATAATTAAAACTTGTGTAATATTTCGTCGTATTTCGTATTTAAATTAATACTATTTCATAAACACCTCGCATAACATCAAGTATTTTTGGCGCCGCTGCCGGGGATCGGGTGAAAAACTATATTTTTGTAAAAATATATTATTTCTTATTTCGTAAAAATATTTTCTTATTTATTATAAGTACCCAAAAATAAAAAAAATAAAAAAAAATTTTAAAAAATTAAAAATAGAAAAAAAAAATATATATATAAATTTATTTTTTTAGATTTCTATTTACAAAATTATAAAGTATTTATATTTTAGTTTTTAAATATAAGTTTTATTTAATTAATATAAATATTTTAAAAAAAACGAAACTTGTCATTTTAATTTCAAATCTCCGCGACTCGCGGAGTTTGTTGCCAGGTGGAACCGCGACTCGCGTAGCCGCCCTGTCAGGCCACCACAAACCCTAATTAGCATTAAGTACAGAGTAATTATTATTTATTATTTTTTTTATTTAACCCTATTTACTTAATTATTATTATAATTACTTTAGTTTTATTAATTAATTTGTAATATTAATTATAATTAGTTTTAATATATATAAAAATTAATACTTTTATAAAATAAATATAAAAATAATATTTTTATAAAAATAAATAATTTTATCAATTTTAAGCTTAGTTTTATTTTTGTATCTTTTTATTTGTTTAATCGTAATATTTGTATTTTTGTCGTTTGTATCTAGTTTTAAGATTAGTGTTTTTATTTCTAGATTTTTAGGATTTGCCGTAAAATTCCTTAAGTGCTTATTTTTTTAGACTAAAATTTAGGTGCTTTAGAATTTTGCGACGCTGTTTATAAATTTTAGTACCTTTTAAGTTACGACGCGCTACTTTCTTATTTTTATTTTTCGACGTTTTTCGACGCGCAATCTTTTTCTTTCTTATTTATCGACGCTTTAGTTTTTAGGACTTAGAAATTTTCTCTACTTCTTATCTAATTCTCCAAACGGAAAGAAAAATTATTTAAGCGGTTAAGTTAATAGGCATCCAAATTTTCTGGTTCGTAGTAATAGTTGGATTTGTTAGTGGCAAGTTGTGGGCTACCGATTTAAAGGGTCCTGGCTTCCTGCTGCATCTTTTGGCTATTCGAAACGTGGGCAAAAATCAGAAAAGTCTATTAATTGGACAACTTATATAAGTTTTTCTATTTTATAACTAATAGGATAATTAGTGAATGCACCACATTGTAGCTAAAATTTGGCCATCGCAATAAAATGGAAAATTTTAAAAACAAGGCCTTGGAAACTCTTTTTGAACTCCAAAATCAATTAAATCAATACTCTCAAACGGGTTTTGATGGTAATTCGTTCAGTCAATCTTGGATCACGAATGACGAAACAATAACTGGTTGTGAAATCTGTGGAGATTATCACTCAACATGGGAATGTTATTATTACGTTCCTATGGAAAATTATGAACCCATAGAACCTGAATGGAATGATTATGAGGAATACAATTCTAATTGGAATTATTCCCAAGAATATATCCAAACTCAACAACCAGAGGACGAGGAAAAGTATGTGTCTGAAAATTCTTTAGATTATATGAAAATCAAACTCGAAGAACTTCATGCTCAAAATGAACAAATGAGAGAGTTTGTAAATAGGCAAGTTGAAACTCTATCAGATTATACAGCTGTTGATCTGAGGAGTAGTGTGCAAGAAAATCTCAGATCATCGAATTTTGATGAATTCGAGAGCTCCGAAATCACCAACTATCCCGATGATACTTTTTATTCAGTCTTACCAATTTCACAACATAATGACACATTAGCCTCTATCGACGAAATCATCAATCCATCAATGGATGATGATGAAGAAGTAAGGGTGACAAATTGGTACTCTTGGAAAAACGATAACGTTGAAAATTTTACCCCCGAGGCCAAACCGAACTTCACCATTACACAACCTTCCAACCCTATATTCTCAATAGACGAGTCATCTACCGAAGATGAACTACGAGCTGTAATAGATAATGACACCTCGGATTTCACCCAATCGGGTAATAGAGGTGAAAACTTTGATCACGAGAATAAAAGGAAGGGAATATTAGGAATTGTCCACCCTATAGAAATAAGTATGTCAGTGTATATCGATCCATTTGACCAAGAACCAGAAAAGAGACATATCCATTTACTAAAAGCTACACTTAAAAAAGAATTAGGTAGTGACGATCGGGTAGGTCTAAACTTTAAACCCATTGATATAATATATACCACCCGAGATGTAAATAATTGGCTCACTATTTTAATTCGTGGAACTTATTCTACAGACTTCACATGTCGTCAGCTAAGTGTGGGGAAGTCTAACCCCACTTAACGTTAAATTAGGGGTTCGGGTCAGTGCATAACTCATTAATAAAAATGCATGATTAGGGTAAAAGACGCTTTTTCAAATATTAGTAAACAGTTCAGAAAAGCAGCCGTTTTTTAAAAAAAGCATGTGTGATAAAACAAGAAGGAATGAACGATGAGGCGCGCCATCTATCATTCGACGAGCTTTGTAATTACAAACTGGGTATTTTCAATCACTTTTCTACACTAATCACCCTCATGAATTTATAATTAGAGTCTGATTTCATGCAAATGAGGACATTGCATGATCTCAAGTGTGGGGAAGGGTTATAAATTCTCTCGGGTTTATACTTGGTTTATTTGCCAAATTTTATGAAAATTTGAAAAATTTTTAACTAAATGAATTTAAAACATGTTTATATATATTTATGAACGGTGAAAACTAGGTGTTAATACCGAAATTATCGTTACCTCGGAAAGGACATAAATTGAGAAACACCCTAAAACGCTTGAATTCATTTAAAATGAAATAAAGGAGAATAAAAAGGCAAAGAAAGAAACTAAGTGTGGGGAGAATGTACCTAGTTATTCAATTAAAAACTATCTAGCACATGTTTCTGTAAAGTTTATTGCAGGTGCTTTTGTTTTGGACTAAATTAACTATTTTACCCGATGAAAGAAAAGAAAAGATGGATCTACACGATGAATCAATTCCATCATTAAAAGGAAGTAAAGTCTTCCGAAAAAGACACGTGCTTCTTGATTTAGGTCAAGAAGTTGTCGTCCAGACCAGCTGTAGGTTGACGAAAAATCTAGAAAAGTCATCACTAAAATCAGCAGGAAATCCACGGACCTCAACATCAAACAGGGTCGCCAAGTGGTCAGATTTATCCTAACCATGAAAAGGATTTATCTCGTACAATGGGGGGCACCGTGAAAATTAGCTTGATAAGACTAATGAATCAGATCCCCAAAAAGGATAATCTCCTTAAAGATTAAAAATCAGCTTTTAAGCCTGATATTACTCAATCCTTGAGATTGACCTTAAAGATTGAGAATTACAAACTCATGGAATTCAATGATATCTAAACTCGAGCTTGAACGAGAAAATATTTTAATCAACATTAAAATCTATTTGTTTTCTGAAAACCTATTTTCAATGCGTTCATTACCATTGAACGTAAAATCCTAGGAATTCACCTGGAATTCATTAGGTCACCTGAACAAAATCGGGTGTCAACCGTAAGAACGGTGGTTGCATAGCATGGTCGGAGACAGGACCTTGTGCCAGACCGAAAAATCATAGGATGATCTTTACTATTGCTCCTACAAAGGATAGTACTAGCATCCGACACGTTTATAGACCATAATCAAAATCAAGTCACGGGACATTGCCTTAACAGTTGCTTGTTCATCGCTTTCCTTTACAACCGGACGGTAGTTTACCGAAAGGTAATATACGGGACAAGTAAACTGGATGTGTTGCTTTCCTAATACAAGGTTAGCAAGTGGGTAACACAAAACCATAAGTTTTGAGCTAAAATTTTCAAATCTGAAACCCACAAAACCCAAAAAAAATCATTTTGCAAACACCGATGAAGGGTTATTCCGAAAAACTTATCTAGGGTAAAAGCTAGATTGAATTTTCAAAAGATCAAATGTTTTCATAAAGATCCAATTTCCTTAAGGATCTACATTTTCATAGTCATGTGGGACTGTAAATCGCCTTTCAAATGTGCACTTTGCTTTAGAAACTGAAAGTAAATCGGTTATTTGATTGCAAGTGTCGTTGACCTAAACCCGAGGCAACTGTGGATGACACACCCACCTTTAACCATGGTTCTATCGTTACTATCATTATTTATACCGCCATATCAAAATCACTGATGTACAAAGTGTGAAGAATAAAGAAGTGATTCGTGTGATGTATTATATTATTTCAAGTTATGTATTGCTTGAGGACAAGCAACGTTCAAATGTGGGGATATTTGATAGTGCTCCAAATGAACATATATTTTGTAGCAATATCCTCCCAATATGTAAATTATTTAGTTGTAATTGTTCTATCTTAAGTTGTAATCGTTTATATTAAATAAGTGCGAAGACAAAAGGCGAAAACGATGATTTGAAGACAAAAACGTCCAAAAAGCTCAAATGTACATGATACAATCCAAGTGGTTCAACTTATTGATAAGAAATGTCTAAAAATGACAAAAGTACAAGTTGCAGAACGCAAAGTACAAGATATTAAATTATACGAAAAGGCGTTCGAAAATCCGGAACCGGTACCCGAGCCAACTATCAACGCCCGACGCAATGGACCAAAAATTACAAGTCTACTATGCACAAGAATATAATATAATATATAAATAATTATATTAATTATTTATATTTTATATTTATATATAAATTATGTCGACAAGCAAGGTTCCAAAATTGTGTGAGCTGGATTTTCAAACTCCGCGACTCGCGGAGTTTGCAGGCTTAAAATGCCGCAACTCGCGGAGCTGCAAAAATCAGAAATGCCTATAAAAGGCCATGCATTCTGCCGAGTTTAAAAAACATAAAAAATAATAATAATACTCTGTAATAAATAATAAATAAATATAATATATATATATATATATATATATATATATATATATATATATATATATATATATATATATAGTATAGGGTAGTTTTATATTAGATTAGTTCGGGTTATGTAAAGGTTATTTTACGGGTTTTTAAGCCGGAACTCTGTCCGTGTAACACTACGTGTTAAATAATCAATGTAAGTTATGTTCTCCCTTTTTAAATTAATGTCTCGTAACTAAGTTGTTATTATGCTTATTTGAACCGAAGTAATCATGATGTTGGACTAAAAATATCTAAAATTGGGTAATTGGGCTTTGTACCATAATTGGGGTTTGGACAAAAGAACGACACTTGTGGAAATTAGACTATGGGCTATTAATGGGCTTTATATTTGTTTAACTAAATGATAGTTTGTTAATTTTAATATAAAGATTTACAATTGGACATCCCTATAAATAACCATATACACTCGATCGAACACGATGGGCGGGATATTTATATGTACGAATAATCGTTCATTTAACCGGACACGGAAATGGATTAATAGTCTATGGAATTATTAAAACAGGGGTGAAATTATGTACAAGGACACTTGGCGTAATTATTAACAAAGTATTAAACCTTGGATTACACGCAGTCGATATCCTGGTGTAATTATTAAACAAAGTATTAAAACCTTGTTACAGTTTAAGTCCCCAATTAGTTGGAATATTTGACTTCAGATATAAGGATAATTTGACGAGGACACTCGCACTTTATATTTATGACTGATGGACTGTTATGGACAAAAACCAGACGGGCATATTAAATAATCCAGGACAAAGAACAATTAACCCATGGGAATAAACTGAAAATCAACACGTCAAACATCATGATTACGGAAGTTTAAATAAGCATAATATATTTTATTTCATATTTCCTCGTACTTTTATTTATTGTCATTTTAATTATTGTTATTTATTTTATATTGTTAGTTAAATATCGTCATTTACTTTACGCTTCGCTTAAAATATAAAATCGACAAACCGGTCATTAAACGGTAAAACCCCCTATATATTATTATTATTATTATTATATATATATATATATATATATATATATATATATATATATATTTATATTTTTTTGTACAAATGTAATTATATAAAAATATAGTGTAACCGTCTCCCTGTGGAACGAACCGGACTTACTAAAAACTATACTACTCTACGATTAGGTACACTGCCTATAGTGTTGTAGCAAGGTTTAGGTATATCCATTTTGTAAATAAATAATTAAAACTTGTGTAATATTTCGTCGTATTTCGTATTTAAATTAATACTATTTCATATACACCTCGCATAACATCAGCCTTACACGGTTTTCCAGCCCATACGGCCATTGCACACGACTTTCCAGGGCTGAATTTCACTTATTTAAAGGCCATTTGTCATCCATTTCAAAACACAATTCACTCTCAATCTCACTTCTCTCTCTAGTTCCTCTCTCTAGGATTGTTATGTAATTATCGATTAGCGATAATTACCAAGATTAGGCGGTAAACGGAGTCAGTAAATGATTGGAGGTGCGTCTAAAGTTGTCACTTTTGTACTTTCAGAACTCGATTAATCTACTAGTACTTCTATATTTTATCTATCTTTTATAATGTCTTTCGTTATTATGAAAGACGATATCATTACCATGATTAGCGAGTAGTTATCTTTAGTGTACGCTATGATGTAATCAGTTACGCTGCTGAAATAATATTGTGAACTGAATATGTTGTTAAGATGCTTTCTGATTAAGTTATAAATTCAATCCCTTTTCCAACTAATAGAACGTAGTTATTGGCTCTGTTATTGGGAAATTACGAATTAATATCGGCGAAAAAGTCACGTTTTTACCGGACTTGATGATATGCCCTAAAACAATAAAGCTACAAACTTTATCGAGAAAATAAGAATTTATTTGTCTTATTTTGTAGATCAGGTAATTACAAAGACGGTGCAAGAATAATCGAAGAAAACGTGCTTAAAACGAATCTTCTAGAGAAAAACAGTAAAAATCAAGTTACGGCCTCGAAAACCAAGTCACGGTCTTGGAAGTAAGAAAACTGAGCCATACGGCCTTGGCACACGACCTGGTTATATGGCTTGCCACCAAGCCATACGGGCTGCCAAGATCAGAAGAACACGGCCAACATCACACGACCTGCCATGCACACGGCCTGGCCAGACAGCCTGCCAGGGTCTGGATTTCCCTATTTAAAGGCCATTTGTCTATCATTTTAGACACACTTCTAAAATAAATAAATTATATTCCAATTCATGTTTTTGGCTTTTTACCTTTTAGTAGTTAGTCTAGCTTTTATTTCGGAGGATATTCCAGAGTCACTGCGATCTCGGACAGACTATTGTACGCTACACTTTTTCTGGTTTTTATCCGAAACACGCTTTTTATTTAAAAATGTATTGTTATTATTTATGTTTGAATATGCATTCCGATATTACCATGCTAGCTTAAAATAATATGTATTTTTCTATGATAGAAGTCTAGGCTAGCGTAGTTATGTGTATATAGTACGAGTACTATTGTGATACTGAATTTATAATTTCGATAAGTTTGTATGTTAGAATATTGAGGATAGACCAACCTAGGTTGTGACTGAGATTTGTACACCTATATGAAATTAGCTACTTCATAGGATCTAAAACGCTCGGTTATACTATACCTCGGGAATCACTGAACTCGGTATGGTTAGAGTTCCCGAGAGGCAGTTAATGCTCTTTCAGGACACAAAACTTAGGAATTGAGACATGAATGACCTAGCATACTTGATAGTTATTTCCAAGAGACCTCTTAAGACTGTTATGACTTATCTAGCTACACCCAATCGTATGATATAACCATATTTCATGTTCTTGTTTGATTGCTTCCTTAGGATTATTCATACTCCTAGTTGTGTGTATCTTGTAGGTTCTTATATGTTTTATCATCAGTTTAACATTGTAATGTCGTATAATAATTAGATTAGTTTGATCATTGTAGAATGGTGATAAGTTTTTTAGTTTCCCTTAAACGTTTTGTCAACTTAACTCGACGGACTCCTTCCATTTGTGATTGTGTTCACTTAACATGGCATATTGTTATTCAGTTTCCTAAACTGATAAAAAGAGTTAGCATTATAACTCAAACCCTAACAAAATCTAGTGTTTTACTTAGGATACCTCTGAAGATTAGACACATTTTAGTTGTGCAACCCTAGTGACATACCTGCCTTTGCTCAAAGAGAACTCTGAGAGTCTAGAGTCAAGTAGGCTTGTACGAGTGGCTCATCCGATCAGATCTATGCTATCCTAATTAAAGACCTATCTCAAACACAACTACATTTCCCTAGCCTGGGCCAATATCTTGGTCAACATTTCCTTGATCTGCATACTCCTAATATCTCTCCATTACCTTTATTTTTTCGCAATTAGGATTGTTAGCTTAAAACCAACTACTATGTTTTTAACTAGTCAATTTAATCAAAGACAGCTATACCCTTGAAATTCAATTCTTTAAACCATTCAAAAATACTACCCTAGGTCAACTAATACTTTCTACCTAGGAAGATAAAAAGTAGATTTAGGTCCTGCTACAATAAATATAAATCAGTTAGTCCGCACAGCCGAGACCCGCTCTGTCAACCTCATTACATGTCAAACAAAAGCTACTTTTTAAGCGATATCAGTAGTGTAAACTAGATTTTTGGCGGCGCAGCTGGGGAATCGTTTATTCTAATTAAGGAAGTTTTAATAAGTTAACAAGTACTATTTTGTGGTGTCTAAGAAAGACAATTACACACGGATTTAGTTGTTGGATTTTGCTAACAGTCTTTAATTATATTAAAACCAAAAGGATCATGCCTCTCCATAGTCGATCTAGCCACTTAGGTATAAAGTTATCTGTGTAAAACTTATTTAATTATTATATCGATAAGCTTAGCAACCGAATTTCAAATATATTTGTTTTAATTAGATCGTCAAACCTTTCAAATAATTAATATTATCAGAAAGTTAAATTAAGCTTTTCAAAATCAGAAAGTTAAAAATGAAAAATCGAGTTACTCTCGCTTCTATGCAAAAGTCGTGCATAGAAGAACGAGATGGACTTATCATTTTGACAACCGAAGGAGCCCCAGAAATCAACTCACACAAGATCAAAATGATCAGTATGTTTTGTCAATTTGAAGGCCTCCCGAATGACGATCCAAACTCCCACCTGAGTAAGTTCATCAGTCTGGTTGAATCTTATAAGAAAGATAAAACTAATAAAATATTTTGATACTTCATCTTTTTCGATATTCTTTGTCTATGAATGCTTTAACATGGTTTGATGGACTTGAATCCAATTCAATCCATCATGGGAAGAATTAGTAACAAGGTTCTTACTCAAATTACATCCCCCTTCCCTACAAACCAGCCTAAAGAATGAGATCATTAACTTTCACAAAAAAAATATAACGAATCACTATGCTTAGCCTGGGATAGATTCAAGATGATGCTTAAAAGATGTCCAAATCATTTGTTAACTCGGACAGGTTTAATCTGCACGCTTACAATGGTTTATCTAAAATGATAAATCTAATACCAACACGGCCTCTCAAGGAAATCTCGTGACACAAACAGCCACCGAAGCATGGGATCTAATAGAAATGATAGCAACATAACAGGAAGACTAGAGTGATGAAGTTGCTCAGGAGACAACATTTCTACTCAGACTCAAAAGGTATTGGAATCCAGGTTAGAAGATCTCAACCTAGCAATTCCAAACTTCTCAATTCCTACACAAAGTCACGAAGCTACTAGAACCAATCTGCGGTATCTTTACCCTAGATGGGCCTATAAACAGCACAATAGCTCGGACTTTAGCATAATCTGTCCTCTACAAAAAACTCCATACTCTTAAAAGATTTTAGCTGATTTATGACAAACAATACGTTACAAAACTTCAAGTCATAGAATGCCAAAAGAAGTTTGATATTTTGATAAATAAAATAAAAAAAAAAAAAAAACACTTTTGAAGAACTGATGACAAATTTTCAACTTACTCTAAAACAGTTAACAGCCAAAATTGAAACACGATATGAAGAG
The DNA here is from genome assembly GCF_046630445.1 of Rutidosis leptorrhynchoides. NCBI lineage: Eukaryota > Viridiplantae > Streptophyta > Magnoliopsida > Asterales > Asteraceae > Rutidosis > Rutidosis leptorrhynchoides. The sequence continues at coordinate 144,372,782 of NC_092339.1, forward strand.
TTTGATGCTCTAGTCATAACTAGAAGATGAAAAGAAACAACCATTAATATCTCCGCAAATAAAGGAGACACTTCCACAAAAAACCTTTCCGAAATGGAACCTGTGTCAATTAATTAACCATGTCGTCAATCCAAACCCCGTACTTTCCAAAACTCTATAGATTATCCTGCGAGCACTCTTACCTTTCTAGGTAGGCTTAGAAAAGAAATGCAGGAAGCCCAGTTTGCAAAGTATTAGGATATCATTAAGAACTTACATTTAAATGTACGACTAAATAACGCTCTGGTCAAAATGCTAAATTGGGCTAAATTTTTCAAAGATATACTTTAGAATAACCAGAGATTAAGAGAGATAGTGAGCTTTCTCTTAAGTGGGGAGTGCTCATTGGTGTTGCAACATGGTACTCCCCCGAAGTTAGGAGATACCTGCAAGATGTCCAAATCAGTAATGCTTTGGCTGACTTAATTGGGAGCCAGTGTAAACCTAATGCCTTAATCTTTATCTTTAAATTTAGGATTCAAAGATCTAATCCTAACCAGAATGACTATACAACTCGCTGACAGATCAGTAAAGATCCCCCGTTGAATTGCTGAGGATGTCCTAGTCAGAGTAGATAAGTTCATATTTTCTGTCAATTTCGTCATCATGGATATTAAGGAGGACACCAAGGTCCCACTCACACTTGGTTGACATTCTTGAATACCGCCGAGGCTGTGATTAACGTAAATGAAAAATCTTTGAAACTAAGAGTCGAATATGAGGAAGTCACATTCAATATTGACCAACTCATGAGACATCCTAAGGAAGAAGATGGCGGTCTAATAGACTCTGCTCAAGAATTTGCCAACGAATATCTGAAAGAAACTATGGCCGTATGTAGCCAAAATCAGGCTTCTGGAAGGTTGTGTTCGATATTCTCTGAAGAATCTCCACTCACTGACACATACTCAGCTACTAAACCAGACCAGCATGAATCTCTAATCTTCGTAAGTAAGATCAAAGGCACGATACTTGGCAACAACCACGGTAGTAGTTGCAGAACTATTGGGCCGACAGAGGACAACCTCTTGTTCTTGCTCCTCTTTCTTCGCTTCGGGAACGGAGGTCCTACTGTAGGTAACAGCAGGTACAAGAAACTTGACTAAAGGGTAATAGAACCACTAGGAGTAGGCATTCCACTAACTCTACTAAAAAGAAGATTGCATGAAGAAACAGACTTCATCTCTGTAAATTAGAAACCACAGTTAGCTGAAAACTGTGAAGAGCTTCTTGAGCCATCCTTCCAAACAAAAGAAGAAGTTTCGGAAGATGAGTCACTAATTAGGAAAATTTGTCGAATAAAGGAAGAAATAGCATAAGTCACCGCTCTAAGAGAAAATGAAGAATCAGAGTTCCAAGAAGGCTACGACTCGTTAGATCAGAAAGAAATTTCCAAATGAATCCGTCTATCGAGGAGCACCGGAGATAGAGCTGAAGGAGTTGCCCAAGCATTTGGAATATGTATTCCTGGAAGAGGAATCGCAACTGCCAGTGATAATCTCTAAAGAACTCACACCGTAAGAAAAAGCATAACTCATAGAGGTGTTGAAGTCACCCAAGAAAGCAATAGCCTGGAAGATCTTCGATATCAAAGGAATCAGTCCTAACTATTGCACTCATAAGATCTTCATGGAAGATGACTTCAAACCATCTATTTCGAGACAGTGGAGAGTTAACCCAATAATTTAAAAAGTCGTTAAGAAAGAAGTAATCAAACTTCTGGACGCCAGTATGATCTATCCAATTTCTGACTCACCATGGCCCAGTCCTGTACAGGTTGTCCCAAATAAAGAAGGGATAACCGTGGTTAAAAACAAAAATAATGACCTCATACCAACTCGTAAAGTTATCGATTGGACGGTCTGTATTGATTATCGCAAATTAAATGATACGACTCGAAAAGATCATTTTACACTCCCATTCAACGATCAAATGTTAGAAAGATTATCTGGAAACGAGTTCTATTGCTTTCTCGACGGTTTTTCTAGCTACTTTCAAATCCCCCTCGATCCAAAGGACCAAGAAAAGACAACGTTCACCTGTGCTTATGGAACATTTGCCAATCGATCCATGCCCTTCGGGCTGTGTAATGCACCAAATACATTTCAGTGATGCATGGTAGAAATTTTCCATGACATGATCGAACGTTGAATGGAAGTCTTCATTGATGAATTCTCAGTTTTTGGAGTGCTTCATGCCTTTATAACCTAGACAAGATGCTCACTCGGTACGAAGAATCTACCTCGTTCTAAATTTGGAAAAAATGTCACTTCATGGTCAAATAAGGAATAGTTTTAGGACACAAGATGTCAAAATCAGGAATAGAAGTTGGCAAGGCTAAAATAGAAACCATATCCAAACTTCCCCAACCTACCACTGTGAAAGTCGTTCAGAGTTTCCTGAGACATGCCGGATTTTATCGACGCTTCATAAAAGACTTCTCAAAAATCACTCGACCTATCACTCATCTACTAGGAAAATAAGTCCCATTCATCTTCAGTGATGAATGTATTCAAGCCTTCAACTATTTCCAGAATCATCTCACACATGCACCGCTAATGATAGCTCCTGATTAGAGTTTACCATTCAAAATCATGTGTAACGCCAATGATTTTACTGTTGGAGCAGTGCTAGGCGAACGAAGTAATAAGTACTTTCATCTGATCTACTATGCTAGTAAAACCTTAAGTTGAGCTCAAGAGAATTACACTACTACGAAAAAAGAGCTTTCAAAAAATTCCGATCATATCTAATCCTATCCAAAACTATAGTTTACACAGATCATTCAGCCCTTAAATTTCTATTCACTATACAGGATGAAAAACCAAGACTCCTACGATGGATCTTACTCCTACAAGAATTCGACATCAAAATTAAAGACAAGAAATGAGCAAAGAACGTCGCAACAGATCATATCAGTCGACTGGAAAACCCAACAATGGAATAACTTGTTGAAGAAGATATCAGAGATAACTTTTTGGAAGAACATCATATGAGCTTAGGAATGGCTGGAATGGGATCTTAAATTAGTAATACCTCCATGGTATGCTAACATAGCTGTGATGACCCGGAGATTTCCGACCTAATTTAAAACTTAATCTTAATATATGGTTTCGACACGATAAGCAAAGTCTATTAGATTGCGTCTCAAAATTTTTGAACTATTTCAAGAAATCATTTGACCTTTGACTATTTTCGAAGATTCACGAACAATGGTTGCAAATAACTATAAATATATATATATATATATATATATATATATATATATATATATATATATATATATATATATATATATATATATATATATATACACACATACAAATAAATAAATATAAATGTAGGAATTGGAACTAATAATTTAATAATTTGAATTAAGAATTATTAATATAAGGTATTATCATTAAGAATTATTATTATTATTAATATTATTATTATTATATATATATATATATATATATATATATCATAAAATTAGGAACATGTAATATTAATATCTAATATAATAAAGTTAATTATAAGTTAAACTATAATTGTTATAATAATATTATTACTACTTTATTATTAATAATGCTAGTATCAATATTAGGATTATTAACATTATTATTATTATTATTATTGATATAATTATAAAAACCATTATAAGAGTGATTAAAACTATAAGACTAGTTGTAATAAAAAAAAGGTATCAGTCTCTATCTTCTTTTTATTTATTTGTTCTTGTCTACCTCAAATTATTGTTACCAAAATCTTTCATATGCAAAAGTCAGTTGACAAATCCATTTTTTTTATAGAGAAAGGTCATTCAATTATCCATTATCATCATCAATTATAAAACCTTTTGCTGTCATTTGATCGAATTAAACAGAAAATAAAAGAAGAACAGCTTGGTATTTTTTTCTCTGTTCTTCTTCTTTTTAGCAAAATATCGAATTCGAGTCTTATTCAAAAATCTAATAATGCAATTCTATTAGAAAGGGTTCTTTTAATCTATCTGTAAAGTCCCAAGTCTCGATTCCTTCTAACGAATTCAAATTTCGAAGTCAAAGTTTTGATTTAAAAAGTCTAACGAATCGTTCTTCATCAAATTCATGATTGATTCGATGTTTTGAGTCCAATTGACGAATCCAATAGTTTCTAGGATGGATTTGCGATGTATTTTGTGTTATAACTTTTATCTATTACGTTATAAAAATTAAAAACCGAAATTCTTTTTTTCCTTAAACAGCGACTGCTGTGCAGTCTTTTTTTTCTATTTTTTTTTTCATTTATATTATTGAAAATTCTTGATAATGATTAGTTCTAAATATATTGGGGAGTTTAATTAGGATTGGAATTAATGAAAACATTACTGGTTTAGGGCATTGATCGAACAAAATAAGTGAAGAAGAAGAGGAATTAGGAAAACTGTTAGAGAGGAGTTAAATAAATAAACGATTCATATAATTTCAGAAAGACAGAAATTGCTGGGTGGTAAGGAGTGTTTGTGGGTATTCAGAAGGTCTCGGGTTTGAGCCCTGCTCGAGACATTCTTTTTAGGAAAGCATTTTGATGAGGACAATGACCCCAAGGGCGAAGTAGAAGAAAGCAGATTCCTCTGGTGGAAGTTGGAAAAGGAGAATGATTGTTGCGATAGTAAGGATGAGGACAAGGATCAGACCTGGATTAAGCATTTTTTTTTTATAATCGTTTGGATGTATGAACTAAGAAAGAAAGTATAGGAATGATGAGAATAATGGAACGGAAGAGTTTAAATTATAATGGAAATGCCAGACAGAGTAATCAAGGCAGATCTCCGCATTTAATTAGAGAGATCCTAATTTCCTTATTCGCCGAAGAATCAAATCTTATAGATTCGAAGATTATCTTTAAATCCCTTGAATTTCGGAATTCAACCCTGACTCTGTAAAAAGTTAAGACGAATCTTTACTTTTCCTATTTCAATCTTTTGCGATAGCTTCACTCATACGCTTCAAGTAATCGAATTGTTTAATCCATATTACTCAATGATGATAAAACTCAATTTATCAACTCATAATCGTCATGAAAACATTTTTATTGTTAGCCATGACCACCACACTCAAATTTCGGGACGAAATTTCTTTAACGGGTAGGTACTGTGATGACCCAGAGATTTCCGACCTAATTTAAAACTTAATCTTAATATATGGTTTCGACACGATAATCAAAGTCTATTAGATTGCGTCTCAAAATTTTTGAACTATTTCTAGAAATCATTTGACCTTTGACTATTCCCGAATATTCACGAACAATCGTTGTAAATAACTATAAATATATATATATATATATACACACACACATACAAATAAATAAATATAAATGTAGGAATTGGAACTAATAATTTAATCATTTGTATTAAGAATTATTAATATAAGGTATTATCATTAAGAATTATTATAATTATTAATATTATTATTATTATATATATATATCATAAAATTAGGAACATGTAATATTAATATCTAATATAATAAAGGTAATTATAAGTTAAACTATAATTGTTATAATAATATTATTACTACTTTATTATTAATAATGCTAGTATCAATATTAGGATTATTAACATTATTATTATTATTATGATTGATGATTGATATAATTATAAAAACCATTATAAGAGTGATTAAAACTATAAGACTAGTAGTAATAAAAAAAAGGTATTATTATTTATTATTGTTATTATTATAGTTACCACAAAAATAATTAAAATTTATTTTAATTATCATTAATAATATTATTATCATTTTGATAATTAATATCATTAATATTATCTATTATTATTATAATTATTATTAAAAGTATTATGATTAATGTTAATATATTTATTATTATTAATTATTAATATTTATTAAATCGAAATCAAAACCATATAACTATAAATATTATTACAAATCGCTATCTATTTTTTTCTTTTAATTTATCTGTTGAATTAAGATCCGTGATTCCATTGTCAATACAGACAATTTCAATTCAGTATCAGTCTCTATCTTCTTTTTATTTATTTGTTCTTGTCTACCTCAAATTATTGTTACCAAAATCTTTGAAACAACCCAACCCGTATTCCATACGATAATTTTTTTTAATACACATTTATGCGCCAATTAAATATGTAAACCATTCCACAAGTTCCATTTAAAAGTACATCAATTTAAATGTTTACAAAAGGCACGAAAGCCATTAATTAATTTCAATACAAGTTTGACCCACTACAAGGATAGTTTATAATCCAAACGACCTCGAGCATGGTTTGGGGCTAAACTACCCAAAACGTTAGGCCAACTTCAAAAGCTGACACCAAAAGCACCCCCGACAACATAAGCGGGAGACCACTAGTCCAAACGTATGCCCTTACCCTTGTCCAAGCCGGAACCTATAAAATGGTAAACAACGAGAGGGTAAGCAATGCTTAGTGAATGCAATAGTTATACATACATATATATAACCCATCTATTTGCAATCACAAATACCAAATACCTTGCACGAACATGTAACTCACATAGCAAGTCAATCATACCCGAAATACCAACAAGTCGTATATTGACACCAAATCTCATTAGCATATACTCAACACCATATATATATATATATATAATGCTAAACGATCACAACACAATATCGTTAACCATGATGCTATGGTGCTACCGGTACGTGGTTCACACCATACGCATTTGAGTCTCACTCTTTTATAGTGCTACCGGCACATGGTTCACACTTTGACGCTACCGGCACGTGGTTCACGCCTCACTTTATAGTGCTACCGGCACGTGGTTCACACTCGATGCTACCGGCACGTGGTTCACATCCTATATCCGTCACATACATGTTATGGCACTACCGGCACATGGTTCATACCATAACATTCACAAATAAACACGCCATATACATGAATGTATAATTATTCCACTCACCTTGTCACAAGGATGATGATTTAGCACTTCCAAGCTTTAACGCAATGTACCTAAATCATTAAGTGCACATTCAATTTCACAACTAGTGGGATTAACCACAATACTCCCACTTGAGCATTTAATGACCCAATTTGCATTAAATGTCTCAACTACTCACAACCGCCCATAAATGTCCAAGACTCGACTTTAATCACTAAGACTAGTGAATTAAAGTCTATTAACTTCAATTAATACAAAACTTAGGGTAATCCATACCCATTTCATCTACTTAGGTCAACTAGTACATTTTGACCCATTTTATATTTCTTAGATTCACAATCAAGTCAAACTTACCCATTTACACTTCTTTCATTAATCTTAAAGTGCATTAGTGACTAACAACACCATTTGGCTCTTACAACTCCAAATCACAAGGCCAAAACCCTAGATTGTGGCTATTAGGGTTTCATTACAACAACATAACCCAAACTTACCCATTTTACCCTCAAATGGGTCATACAAATCTCTAGTAACCCAAACCCTAGCCTTTAACCAATTAAAACTTAAAACATAAAGTTAGAACTTACCAAGACTATCTTCTCGTAGCTAGTAACAAGGAGAACAACTTTAAATCTCGCTCCTAGGTTTGATTCACAAATCTCCAACTCCAAATCTCAAGATTAAACTAAGTGGGTTTTGTGTTTTGGGAGAGAAATTGGAAAGAAAATGGAAAAGGAAATGAAATAAATGAATATGTGGTGGAGAGTTAATGCTCCCATCAGATCCACATGTCAATTTACCATTTTGCCCCTTAAAATCCCTTAATTTGAGCTAAGTCCGACACCAGTTCAGCAGAACTGTCGCGGCGCGGACTTAATCGTCGCGGCGTGACACATAAAGGGAAAATAGGCCCTCCTTAACCCACTTACTGATCCTGGTTTGCTTGATATGCCGCGGCGCGGACCCATTTGCCGCGGCGCGGCGTTTGCCTGAGCCTGGTCACTTCAACCATTTAACACAAAACGATGGTTCAAACAACTAGCACACCTCATTCACACTTCCTATGCACGCCTAGCTTCAACCTTAAGTCTCGCACGACTTAACTCCATCTCGACACATTATAAATACTCATACGCACGCATTCACGTATATAAATATAATTATACATTTACTCAAAAACTAACACTTTGGCTCATTTAATCACATAAACGAACATGTATAATCGTGCTAATAATTTAGTTTGTACCTTTAAATATGTACGGGAAAATCGGGATGTTACAACTCTCCCCCACTTGAATCGGAGCGCGTCCTCGCGATCCAAGCCGCATGACAAGAAGGAAGATAAACCAACACAAACTCTTCGGGCTCCCAAGTGAACTCGGAACCCTTACTACGACGCCATTGAACTTTAAAAGTCCTTACCTCTTTATGTCTCAATCTTTTGACCTTCTCATCAAGTATGGCAATCGGTTCCTCGATATACTCTAACTTATTATTTAGCTCAATCTCGTCTAATGGCACCCAAGATGAATCATCCGCAAGACACTTACAGAGGTGGGAAACGTGAAATGTATTATGGATCCCCGCAAGCTCTTCAGGTAATTTCAAACGATACGCGACTTCACCAACACGAGCTAAATCCTTAAACGGCCCAATAAACCGAGGAGCTAACTTTTCTCGTTTCCGAAACCGAATAATACCCTTCCATGGCGAAACTTTGAGCATCACCATGTCACCTTCTTGAAATTCGATCGTTCGTCTACGTTTGTCGGCATAAGATTTTTGCCTATCTTGAGCCTTTTTCAAATGCTCTCGAATCACATCAATCTTGCTATTCGTCTCTAAAACCAAATCGGTACTCCCGATTTCCTTTTGTCCCACCTCACCCCAACAAATCGGGGTTCGACATCTACGCCCATATAGCATCTCATAAGGTGGCATCCCAATACTAGTATGATAACTATTATTGTACGAGAATTCCACCAAAGGTAAGTGCTCGTCCCAACTACCACCAAAATCAAAAATACATGCCCGTAACATATCCTCCAACGTTTGATTCGTACGTTCGGTTTGACCGTCCGTTTGAGGGTGATACGCCGTGCTCAATTTCAATTGTGTACCCATATCCTCATAAAACTTTTCCCAAAATCGAGATGTAAAACGAGTATCTCGATCCAAAACAATCGATATAGGAACGCCGTGTCGAGAGATGACTTCCTTGATAAACAACTTAGCCAAGGTCTCCGATGATATCGCTTCCTTAATGGGAAGAAACAAAGCGCTTTTCGTCAATCGATCTACTATAACCCAAATCGAATCAAATTGGGTTCTTGCCGTTTTAGGTAACTTTGTGATGAAATCCATGGTAATGTGCTCCCATTTCCATTTCGGGATTTCTAACGGTTGTAACTTACCATACGGCTTTTGGTGCTCGGCTTTAACTTGCAAACACGTGACGCATTGCTCAACATACTTCACAACATCACGTTTCTTGCCCGGCCACCAATAATCTTTCCTTAAATCAAGATACATTTTCGTCGCGCCCGGATGAATGGAATACTTTGACTTATGTGCTTCATCGAGTAGAACTTGTCGGTAATCACCCATCTTAGGCACCCACACTCTTCCTTGAAAAGACAACAAACCACGCGAGCCCATAGTAATGAACTCCGATTGTCCCACAATTCGTTCCGCATGCTTGTTGTGAACGTAAGCCTCTATTTGAATCACACTGAGTTTTTCAAGAAAATCGTTAGTAATAATCATACGTAACAATCCCAATCGTAACGCCGGGTGATGACTCTTTCGACTTAACGCATCCGCGACCACATTCGCCTTGCCCGGATGATAAAGTATTTCACAATCATAATCTTTCACCACATCCATCCACCTACGTTGACGATAATTCAAATCTCGTTGATTAAAGAGGTGTTTCAAACTCTTATGATCCGAATAAATCGTACACTTGACACCATACAAGTAATGACGCCAAATTTTCAATGCATGCACAACCGCCGCCAACTCAAGATCATGAGTCGGATATCTCGTCTCATGTTCCTTTAATTGTCGAGAGGCATAAGCGATGACTTTACCTCTTTGCATTAGAACACACCCGAGTGCATTTAGCGAAGCATCACAATAAACCGTCATGTCTTCCACTACTTCCGGCAATACTAACACCGAAGCTTGACACAACTTCTCCTTTAACAATTGAAAGGCAACTTCTTGCTCGTTCTCCCAAACAAACCTCGCGTTCTTCTTCGTTAATTTCGTCAACGAAGAAGCGATCTTAGAAAAGTCTTGGATAAACCGACGATAATAACCGGCCAATCCAAGAAAACTTCGGACCTCCATAGGCGTATTCGGTTGTCTCCAACTCTTCACCGTCTCTATCTTCCCTGGATCCACTTGAATACCCTCCTCGTTCACAATATGACCAAGGAATTGAACTTCCCTTAGCCAAAATTCACATTTGGAGAACTTAGCATACAACTTCTCCTTTCGTAACGTCTTCAATACTTCACGTAAATGACGTTCATGCTCGTTCATACTTTTCGAGTAGACTAGTATGTCGTCAATGAACACAATTACCGACTTGTCCAACATAGGTTGGCACACTCGGTTCATAAGATCCATGAATGCCGCCGGTGCATTCGTAAGACCAAAAGGCATAACTACGAACTCAAAATGCCCATAACGCGTTCGAAAAGCCGTTTTCTCAATATCTTCCTCACGGACTCGCATTTGATGATAGCCGGACCGTAGGTCGATCTTAGAGAAATACGTCGCACCTTGGAGTTGATCAAACAAATCGTCAATCCGAGGCAATGGATAACGATTCTTGATCGTCACCTTATTCAACTCCCGGTAATCGATGCACATTCGCATGCTACCATCCTTCTTCTTCACAAATAAAACCGGAGCGCCCCATGGCGAAGCACTCGGTCGAATAAAACCCTTCTCGAGCAACTCTTGGGTTTGATTTAACAACTCTTACATTTCCGTTGGTGCTAAACGATAAGGAGTTTTAGCAATGGGGGTAGCCCCCGGAACCAACTCAATATGAAATTCAACTTGTCTTTCCGCCGGAACACCCGTTAACTCATACAGAAAAACATCTTCGAATTCCCTAACCACCGGAATTTCACGAATAGGTGGTGGCTCATCACGAGTATCAACAACATGGGCAAGAAAAGTCAAGCCACCACTAACAAGAAAACGACGTGCCCGTGCAAAAGAACATATCGGCACAGGTCTTCTTCGTCTATCGCCATGAATAATCAACTCTCCCCCACTTGGGGTCTTCACAAGTATAAACTTTTCATGGCATGCAATATCGGCTCTATTTCGATCGAGCCAATCCATACCAACAACGATATCAAAATCGCCCAAAGTCATAGGGATGAGATCAATTTTAAAGTTTTCGGCACCAAAAACGATATCACAGTTCTTACACACATCAACCACTAGCACCGTCTTGCCGTCCGCTATTTCGACTTCTACCGGACAACTTAACTTAGCTAACGGTCTATCAAGTTTAGGCACAAATTTTGGAGACACAAACGACAAATTTGCACCGCTATCAAAAAGAATCCTTGCCGGATTAGAATTAACCAAGAAGGTACCTGAGACAACTTCGTTGGATTGCTTGGCTTCATCGTTAGTCATCAAATAGTTTCAACCTTGAGCCATACCCGCCGCCTTCTCTAGCCTTTTAACATTATCGTTGTTCAAATCAGGACACTCTGACTTTCGATGTCCTTCTTTACCACAATTATAGCAAGTAAATTTGTTCGGGCCATTGGTACAATCACGGGCCATGTGTCCCCTTTGTTTACAATTAAAATACGTGGGCCCGAAACCCCCGGAAGCACCCTTCTTCACATTATTTAAGCTTTCGGAGCTTTCTTGTTCTTTTTATTTGAAAAGTTCGAATGGCTCGAACCTTCAAACTTTCTCTTTGAAAAAGTGAAATCACTCTTCCTCGGAACCTCCGGTTCAAAACCCCGAGCCAACTCGAATAGCTCTTCAAAAGTCTTAGACATTCCCCGACTAATCTTACCCTTTAACTCATCGTTCAAGGTACGGTAGAAATCTTTCATTAGCTTGTGATCGTCACCAACATATTCTGGGCAAAAGCGAGTCTTTGCCAAAAAGGTAGACTTGAGAGTAACCAAGTCCATCGAACCTTGTTGCAAATGATGCAACTCGTCCCGGATTCTATCAAGGTCGGAAGAAGTTCGGTATTCTTGAAAAAATTCCTTCTTAAACTCCTCCCATGACAAGCTCATGCATTGCTCTTCACTATACAAATTGATTTTATCGTCCCACCACAACTTGCCTTCTTCACGTAACATGCTAGACCCATACCTCGTCTTCTTCTCAGGAGGACATTCCGCGGTACGGAAAGCTTCCTCGATATCGGAAATCCAACAAGTGCTTTTCAATAGATCCCTCACCCCATTAAACATCGGAGGTTGAGTATCCTTGAAATTTTTGTAGTGGAAATCCCACCTTCCACCCCCACCATTACCTTCACCCCCTTCGCCTCGAGGATAAATGTTTCTAGCCTCTAAAGCCTCCTCTATTGCGGCTTTCATTCGATCATTGATCATTTCGGTCACTTGTCCATCGACCGACTCTTGGAAGACCTTTCGGACATCGTCAAGAAAATCCTTCTTTAACTTTTTAAAGATGGCCTCAACCTTGGCCGTGAGTTCAACATCCTCACTCGTACCACCGTTATCATTATCGTGTCCGTTTCTCGTCTTCATTCTATAAAATGGAAAAGATTAAACAAAGAACGAAAAGACATAACATGTAAGTATATACATGTACACCACACTACTCCATCTTGCTCGACAATCGTCGTACATTACTTGTTTGACACGATTTGCACCCGTAACAATGGTAGCTAATCATTGTTACGCGAGCACGTCGCATTAACTTGCTAGTACAACGTCCATCTCGCTCAATGCTTGCTAAACGCAACACAAATCAATTAGCACAAGGTTAGTTCACATAACCAAAGCACTAACAATTCCCGATTAGACCCAAAGTCCTACAAGTCCCGCATAAAGCGCTCACACAATAAAGCCCAAGTCTAGGCACCTATCTCAAGTCGCCTAAATCCCTTAGACCATGCTCTGATACCACTTGAAACAACCCAACCCGTATTCCATACGATAATTTTTTTTTTAATACACATTTATGTGCCAATTAAATATGTAAACCATTCCACAAGTTCCATTTAAACGTACATCAATTTAAATGTTTACAAAAGGCACGAAAGCCGTTAATTAAGTTCAATACAAGTTTGACCCACTACAAGAATAGTTTATAATCCCAACGAACTCGAGCATGGTTTGGGGCTAAACTACCCAAAACGTTAGGCCAACTTCAAAAGCTGACACCAAAAGCACCCCCGACAACATAAGCGGGAGACCACTAGTCCAAACGTATGCCCTTAACCTTGTCCAAGCTGGAACCTATAAAATGGTAAACAACGAGAGGGTAAGCAATGCTTAGTGAATGCAATAGTTATACATACATATATATATAACCCATCTATTTGCAATCACAAATACCAAATACTTCGCACGAACATGTAACTCACATAGCAAGTCAATCATACCCGAAATACCAACAAGTCGTATATTGACACCAAATCTCATTAGCATATACTCAACACCATATATATATAATGCTAAACGATCACAACACAATATGGTTAACCATGACGCTATGGTGCTACCGGCACGTGGTTCACACCATACGCATTTGAGTCTCACTCTTTTATAGTGCTACCGGCACATGGTTCACACTTTGACGCTACCGGCACGTGGTTCACGCCTCACTTTATAGTGCTACTGGCACGTGGTTCACACTCGATGCTACCGGCACGTGGTTCACATCCTATATCCGTCACATACATGTTATGGCACTACCGGCACATGGTTCATACCATAACATTCACAAATAAACACGCCATATACATGAATGTATAATTATTCCACTCACCTTGTCACAAGGATGATGATTTAGCACTTCCGAGCTTCAACGCAATGTACCTAAATCATTAAGTGCACATTCAATTTCACAACTTGTGGGATTAATCACAATACTCCCACTTGAGCATTTAATGACCCAATTTGCATTAAATGACTCAACTACTCACAACCGCCCATAAATGGCCAAGACTCGACTTTAATCACTAAGACTAGTGAATTAAAGTCTATTAACTTCAATTAACACAAAACTTAGGGTAATCCATACCCATTTCATCTACTTAGGTCAACTAGTACATTTTGACCCATTTTATATTTCTTAGATTCACAATCAAGTCAAACTTACCCATTTACACTTCTTTCATTAATATTAAAGTGCATTAGTGACTAACAACACCATTTGGCTCTTACAACTCCAAATCACAAGGCCAAAACCCTAGATTGTGGCTATTAGGGTTTCATTACAACAACATAACCCAAACTCACCCATTTTACCCTCAAATGGGTCATACAAATCTCTAGTAACCCAAACCCTAGCCTTTAACCAATTAAAACTTAAAACATAAAGTTAGAACTTACCAAGACTATCTTCTCGTAGCTAGTAACAAGGAGAACAACTTTAAATCTCGCTCCTAGGTTTGATTCACAAATCTTCAACTCCAAATCTCAATATTAAACTAAGTGGGTTTTGTGTTTTGGGAGAGAAATTGGAAAGAAAATGGAAAAGGAAATGAAATAAATGAATATGTGGTGGAGAGTTAATGCTCCCATCAGATCCACATGTCAATTTACCATTTTGCCCCTTAAAATCCCTTAATTTGAGCTAAATCCGACACCAGTTCAGCAGAACTGTCGCGGCGCGGATTTAATCGTCGCGGCGCGATACATAAAGGGAAAATAGGCCCTCCTTAACCCACTTCCTGATCCTGGTTCGCTTGACGGCGTTTACCTGAGCCTGGTCACTTCGACCATTTAACACAAAACGATGGTTCAAACAACTAGCACACCTCATTCACACTTCATATGCACGCCTAGCTTCAACCTTAAGTCTCGCACGACTCAACTCCATCTCGACACATTATAAATACTCATACGCACGCATTCACGTATATAAATATAATTATACATTTACTCAAAAACTAACACTTTGGCTCATTTAATCACATAAACGAACATGTATAACCGTGCTAATAATTTAGTTTGTACCTTTAAATATGTACGGGAAAAACGGGGTGTTACAATCTTTCATATGCAAAAGTCAGTCGACAAATCCATTTTTTTATAGAGAAAGGTCATTCAATTATCCATTATCATCATCAATTATAAAACCTTTTGCTGTCATTTGATCGAATTAAACAGAAAATAAAAGAAGAACAGCTTGGTATTTTTTTTTCTGTTCTTCTTCTTTTTAGCAAAATATCGAATTCGAGTCTTATTCAAAAATCTAATAATGCAATTCTATTAGAAAGGGTTCGTTTAATCTATCTGTAAAGTCCCAAGTCTCAATTCCTTCTAACGAATTCAAATTTCGAAGTCAAAGTTTTGATTTAAAAAGTCAAACGAATCGTTCTTCATCAAATTCATGATTGTTTCGATGTTTCGAGTCCAATTGACGAATCCAATAGTTTCTAGGATGGATTTACGATTTATTTTGTGTTATAACTTTTATCTATTACGTTATAAAAATTAAAAACCGAAATTCTTTTTTTTCCTTAAACAGCGACTGCTGTGCAGTCTCTTTTTTTTATTTTTTATTTTCGATTTATAATATTGAAAATTCTTGATAATGATTAGTTCTAAATATATTGGGGAGTTTAATCAGGATTGGAATTAATGTAAACATTACTGGTTTGGGGCATTGATCGAACAAAATAAGTGAAGAAGAAGAGGAATTAGGAAAACTGTTAGAGAGGAGTTAAATAAATAAACGATTCATATAATTTCAGAAAGACAGAAATTGCTGGGTGGTAAGGAGTGTTTATGGGTATTCAGAAGGTCTCGGGTTCGAGCCCTGCTCGAGACATTCTTTTTAGGAAAGCATTTTGAAATGGTTCGTGAATCCGAGGCCAACCCTGCATTGTTCAATGTCGTCATATGTATTTTTACTACAAAACACATTATAGTGAGTTTCATTTGCTCCCTTTTTAAATGCTTTTGTAATATATATTTTTGAGACTGAGAATACATGTGCTTTTATAAATGTTTGACGAAATAGACACAAGTAATTAAAACTACATTCTATGGTTGAATTTATCGAAATCGAATATGCCCCTTTTTATTAAGTCTGGTAATTTAAGAATTAGAGAACAGACACCCTAATTGACGCGAATCCTAAAGATAGATCTATTGGGCCTAACGAACCCCATCCAAAGTACCGGATGCTTTAGTACTTCGTTTTCATTTTATATCATGTCCGAAGGGTTTCCCAGAATGATAGGGGTTATTCTTATATGCATCTAGTTAATGTCAGTTACCAGGTGTTCGTTCCATATGAATGATATTTTTGTCTCTATGTATGGGACATTTATTTATGAGAAATGAAAATTAAAATCTGGTGGTCCATTAAAATGATGGAAAAGATTATTTATGTTAAACTAATGAACTCACCAACCTTTTGGTTGACACTTTAAAGCATGTTCATTCTCAGGTATGAAAGAAATCTTCCGCTGTGCATTTGCTCATCTTAGAGATATTACTTGGAGTCATTCATGACATATTTCAAAAGACATTGCATTCGAGTCGTTGTGTTTATCAAGATTATTATTAAGTTAATTATAGTTAGATATATTATGAAATGGTATGCCTGCCGTCAACTTTCGATGTAATAAAAGATTGTCTTTTCAAAAACAAATGCAATATTTGTAAAATGTATCATATAGAGGTCAAGTACCTCGCGATGTAATCAACTGTTTTGAATCGTTTATAATCGATATGGACATCGTCTGGATGGATTAGGACGGGTCTCTACAATAGCCAACTATTTAGTTGTTGGCAAAGTCTAGAAGGGAATGAGTACATCTCAAAAACAAAAATTCTCCAGGGATGCCAACTTCTACTACTGGGAAGATCCTTACATGTTCAAAGTCCGTCCAGACCAGATAATAAAAAGGTGTGTTGATGGAAAACAAGCAATAGGAATACTACACCAATGTCACCACGAACAACATAAGGTCAGCACGGAGCAAATCTGACTGCAAGAAAAGTCTTCGATTTAGGATTCTACTGGCCGGCCTTATTTAAGGATGCGCAAGAGCTTGTGAAATGCTGTGATGCTTGTCAAAGGAAAGGAATCATTTCCACAAGGAATGAAATGCTATGCACTAACATCCAAGCTTGTAAAAATTTCGACATATGGGGGCTAGATTTCATGGGATCCTTTCCCAAATTCAATAGAAAAAAATATATCCTTGTAGTGGTTGATTACATCTCCCGATGGGTAGAGTCTCAAGCATTCCCCACTAATGATGCTAAGGTCTAACTTTCTAAGAAGACTCTTTTGTCGATTTGGAGCTTCCCGTGCGATCATTAGCGATAGAGGCACACACTTCTGTAATATTCAATTAATGAAGGCGATACAACAATATGGAATCACCCACAAGATGTCCACCGCCTATCATCCATAGACTAATGGACAGGCAGAAGTCACGAACAGAGCACTAAAGAGGATTTTTGAACCTACTATCGTCCACCATGGGAACAAATGGGCCAAGAAGCTAGACGATGCTCTATGAGCATTTCACACCACCTACAAGAATCGTCTTGGCACTACACCCTACCAGATGATCTACAGAAAAGCTTGTCATCTTCTGCTGGAATCAGAATACAAAGCTCCCTGGGCATTGAAGACTTGTAACCCTGATCCTTCAGTCACCGGTAAGCATCGTAAAATGCAAATGAATGAACTCGCCGAATTAAGAGAAAAGGCATATGAGACTTCGTATATCTACAAGGGACGAACAAGGCTCTTACATGATGCAAAACTCATACCTATAAAGTCTGCCCCTGGGGATAAGGTTCTGCTCTTCAATTCACTGTTCAAAAGATTCTCTGGTAAGTTTAAATCGAGTTGGAGTGGACCATTCAAAGTGATACAAGTCTTTCCACATGGAGCTGTAGAATTAGAAGGACCCACCGGGACCTTCAAGGTCAACAACCACCGACTAAAAGCATATTTAGCACACCATCGAAGGAAGGAACAATCTTTTTCCCTTTATCCACCTTGACTTTAAGTCAACCAGATATTTTTGAAAGTCGAGCTATAAATACTTCTTAAACAAGCACTCTTGGGAGGCACCCCAAGCTTATCCTTTTAACTTTATTTCTTTTATTTCTAAGTTTTTTTTTATCTATGATTTACTATATCATGTGTACTAACCTTAAGTGTTTCGCTTGCGCCATCGCTGTGAACTTTCTTAAACTTACGTGTTTGTTGAAATATATTAGAATATATGACGAGTACAAGATCCTCACATAGCCTTCCAATAAAACCAAAGAGGACTACACATATCTACACATTCGACTCTAGCATAGATCAGTACAGACCCTCTACAGGTGAGCTTAGACCTCTTCGTATGATCCAAGCCAGATACGTAGTTACTATGTCAGAGCCACTTGTTACTTGGAGCCTTCTTCAGGACCATGTTAGCCAGTAAAGTGCCTTTGGAGCATTCCTTGACCATTACGGGATTCCCAACGGTACATTAAGGTCCTCTTTATTTAAGCTAGAGAAGCATGCTCCACCTACACGTCGAGTTACCCTTCAACTTCCTGCTCCTACACTAATACTATCCACTGTCTATGCCGTCACACCAGCTCATGTTGCTCACATCATCACGCCTCCTCTTGCCGTTGAGACTCCTAATTCTACTCACCAGAGGATCATACGTTGTCATGCATATCAGATTCCTACTTACGTTCAGCTCTTTGCTGTTCCTATTACTATTAAGCCACCACGCGCTCAGGTTTTCGAGATGACCTAGATCATCCCAGACTAGGATGACCAATTCGCGGATATCTCAGGATTATAGATACCTTCAGACTTGTGTCTTGACGTACTCTTTGACCCCGAGACAGCTGCAGAGCAGCACATTGACGATTTTCCTTGACTTGCCAACATGGATCTCATAGGGTTTGACCGCATAAGGAAGTAATCTGTCCTTAGTAACCCCCTTTTTCAAATATATATAGTAATATCTTCAAGTGTGGGATAAGTCACGCAATAACTTCAAGGTTTACAATAGTACAACTCACTAAATCTCTAAGTGTGGGATTGTGCCCGCTTAGAGATTCTAGATAATGTTGTCCTTAATTAATAAAATTATTAAAATCTTTTTTTGAGAACATTAGGGACAATGTTCTTCTAAGTGTGGCATAATAGTAATTGGGCAGGGTTAGTAAGAACATAAGTAACCGTACAACGCTCAAATTTTTAAAAATTATTTTAGTTCACAAAAGAAACGGCAAGAAATACGGGCAAATTCGAATTTTTTTATCTCGTTCCACCAAAAGCTTCTATAAAATTACGAAAGTCAGTTTTCAAACATTTATTAGAACGGAAAGATTAAGCTAAAACTTGTGATTTTATCAAAAGATTTTTTTCAAACTACTGTGTAAAAAAGGCTATGCATGACCAAGCACGAACCCTACCAACAGATAGTTAGGTAACTTGGCCCTAAATTACTTGTGTGAACATTACAAACTACAATAGTTTGCTATTTCATTTGGCAAGCGTGCTGGTGTATGGTTTGAATTAGAACTTGTTCTTGACATACGTTTCGAGACCAATGGTTAGTAAGCGTCATACGTGGTGTAGCTGCGATACTCCTTATGAAATCATTCTGAATAAAGAGGACAAAAACCATTTATTTCCTTTTCCATTCCCAAAAGCTTAATTCGACCAACTTATATCAGAAAAGTTGATGAATCAGAAAATGTTCACCCAAAATGCACCATCAAAATACGCTACCCATTCACCTTCATCCCTTCCTCATTTCTCAAAATCCAGAGATCAAAAAGAGATAGATCGACCAAGTTTACTTCAAAAACACTTGGTGAAAATCCCAAATACCCTATTGTTTTTGATAGGTCAAAGACCTATTTCCAGTGAATTATCACTTCCTCTCTTGGCACAAGAAGAAAAGACAAACGTTATGAAGATATGGTATGCCAAAAATAATATATATAGAGAGAGAGCAAAGTCTCTAAATAAAGTCATGAAAACCTACAAAAAAAAGAAGAGTGTGACCCAGAAGGATTGTAGAAAGAGCTAAGCAAATTCTAGATCAAATTCTTCGCGAAATTCACACCTTCCAAGAAACTCTTCACAAAAAGACTTATAGAAAAATGGATACTCCAAGAAACCCAAATCTATCAATTCTCTTATAAGTTCAAAAGATTCTAGGAAACCACTCACTCACCTATGTCTTCACCTTTTCTCCGCAATCCAACCTTAAAACCTGTCTTCCTCTTCAAAGAATAACTAGGAAGAAGTTCAATTTTATCCTTATCAGTGCCGTACTTATCTAAATAGGAAGAAGATTAGTGCCGTCCTTATCAAACCGTCCTTATCTAAAACAATAAAGTTACAAACTTTAGCGAGGAAATAAGCATTTATTTTCCTTACTTAGTAGATCAAGTAATTACAAAGACAATTCAAGAAGAATCCAAGAAAATGAGCTTAAAACGAATAATCTAGCGTAAAAATTGTGAAAATCAAGTTACGACCTCGAAAACCAAGTCACGATCACGGAAGCAAGAAAACTGAGCCATACGGCCTTAGCACACGGCCTGGCCTTTCGGCCTGCCACCAAGCCATACGGGCTGCCAAGATCTGAAGAACATGTCCAAGACCACACGGTCTGTCATGCACAAGGCCTGGGCACACGGCCCGTTCACACGGCCTGCCATGCACACGGCCTGGCCATACATCCTACCAGGGTCAAGATTTCCCTATTTAAAGGCAATTTATCTCGTCATTTTACACACACTTCAAAAACAAAAAAATTACAAATTCAATTTCAAGTTTTTAGCTTTTTAGCTTTTAGTAGTTAGTCTAGCTTTTATTTCGGAGTATATTCCATGGTCACTGCGATCTCGGGTAGACAATTGTACGCTACACTTTTTCATTTATTTATTTATTGTTATTATTTATATTTAAATATGTGTTCCGATATTACAATGTTAGCTTAAAATAATCTGTATGTTGCCATGATAGAAGTCTAGCCTAGCGTAGTTATTTGTATATAGTACGATTACTATAGTTATACTGAATTTATAATTCCGTTAAGTTTGTATATTAGAATCTTGAGGATTGACCAACCTTGATTGTGACTGGACTTGTCTACCTATATGACATTAGCTACTTCATAGGATCCAAGACCCTCTGTTATACTATACCTGAAGAAACACTAAACTCGGTATGGTCGGAGTTCCCAAGAGGCAGTTAATGTGCTTTCAAGACACAGAACATAAGAATTGAGACATGAATGACCTATCATACCTGATAGCTGTTTTCAAGAGACCTCTTAGGACTTTTATGACTTATCTAGCTACACACAATCGTATGATTCAACCCTATTGCATGTTCTTGTTTGATTGTTGTAACACCAGCCATTTTGTTTTTATCACAGCGGAAGACTCAGTTACCAAATTACCCTTTTATATAAAACATACATTTATAATTGAAATCGTACAAGTTATATTACTACAAATCCAGTGTTACATAATGATCGTTTTAAACAACTTAAAGACACGACATCAGAGTAGCTTGTCAAACATGTCATCAGCCCGACTCCCGTCCCTACCAGCACTAAGATCCAGAACCTGTAAGGGAGGATGTGAGGGGTTTGCACAAGGCTAAGTGAATGGAACTATCACATGGTCTAGCACACAGTACCAATTTATACTCCTACATCAAAAACTTTATACAACCACGTTAAACAACAACTGGAAACTATGCTCCAACTAGAGGACCGACGGCTTATACGGGCACACGACCACTAGATGATCAGGCTAGAGTCTACCGATAGGCCTTACTACTGAATCTCCAGTATAGTCATCCACACACAGGTGATGCGTCGTTCAACACTATACTCAACAAACAATTGCCAACTGGACCCAACCACAACTAGGTTGACCTCTCTGAGCTGAACCTAACAGATCAAGGTTCAAAAAACAACAACAACTTGTGCACATACAATGAGTCAACTACTACTACTACTACTACTACTACTACTACTACTACTACTACTACTACAGGTAACTAATACTACTAAAAGCATGGCAACCCTAACTGCGATCAATTGTACAACATAACTACTAAACATGGCAACTAACAACAATATAAACATAGTAGTGCAACTTGCTACTCTATACTACACCAGGAGATAATCCCACTCACTGATTACCATTAACAGATCAGTTATCTAGCTCTGAGCTTCTTCCTTGTTCTTATCACCTAAGAATAGACATAACACAGTCAGTAATCATGTCTTGATAACAACCCGACAACAAGACAACAACACCAATACCAACACTTAATCACTTTACAACTGGTCTGCCAACCGTATGAGTAACACCATCACACGCACGTTTGAGAACACTCAACCGTACAGTTGAAAACTAACTCGTACGTTTGGTCTATGACCAAACATCCTACAGTGACTCACCTAATCCGTATGGTTCACCACACGAGTAACCAGTGACTCGTACGAGTCACGTCTCAACCGTACATATCATTACAATCAAAACATAAGTTCTCATCACCACTCAATCGTACGGTTCACCACACGGTTGACTACCTCAACCGTACGATTGAATGCTCACTCGTGCGAGTGATGAAGAACAGTAGCAACAACTATTTAGATGGATTTCAACCTAAAATTCACAACATCAAACATTGATACATACCCTAAATCAATACATAAAATCATACATTCACTATATAATAAGTCTACAACATAACTTTAATCAATAACGACATTCGAATGCGTGCAAAACAAGACATATACACTAAAACCCCCTTTTCCAACCAAATTACATATTGATTTAGCTTCTTAAGACCTTATCATTGGAAAGTAGACCTCAATACAATTCCAATGATAGTTTATTCATCAAAAAGCGGAGTTACGATTTGAAAGTTACGCCCTTTTTAATTTTACCAAAAGCTGACAAATGCTCAACCGCGTGGTTGAACCCTAAACCGTACGGATGAGCCCTTAAATGCGTGCTCAACCGTGTGGTTGATCTGTCAAAAGTGTGGGAGCTGAAGAACAGCTCAAGCTCGCTATTTTCGCGTTTTTTGACCCCAAATCTTGATTTTTGCAAGTTCTGGTCACAAAACCACTTCAAAAACATCATATAACAACTATAGATCATAATTCTAACTTCAATTAACGCTAACGAACACATTTCATAAAGATTCAAGCTCATAATACACTAAACCCCATTTTACACCTAAAACCCAAATTTCTAACAATTCGAACAACGAATCAAACATGCTAACATGAATAGATGATGATCACAAGGATGATAATAATCACTCCTTAAAGCCTCTTGGTCTGATTTCTAACTTCAATCAATTAAGGTTTTGAAGATGAAAGAAACAAGGTACGGTTTTAGTTTAGGTGAGAGTTCTAAAATGAACTCATAATGCAGATACTTACAATCTTAAGGGTTATTAAAACCCATACCCCACAACTCACGGGTATTTATCAGTTATTTGATATCTTTCCTACTTATTTTGGCGACCCTAACAGAGTTCAAATTCAACAAAGGAACCTGTTTTGTGACCCTTTTCACAAACTGGTCTTAACCACATACTTAATTAATAAAAAAAACATATTAAATGAAAGCATATAACAATGCACACATAAACCTAAGGGCAGAATAGTCATCTTACTTCTACCTCATGTTTCTGTCTGTTACAATTGTTGCCTTATGATTGTTTATACCCCCAGTTGTGTGTATCTTGTAGGTTCTTATCTGTTTTATCCTCAGTTTAACACTGTTAATAATTAGAATAGTTTGATCTTTGTAGAATGATGATAAGGTTGTTAGTTTCTCTAAATGTTTTGTCAACTTAACTCGGCGGACTCCTTCCATTTGTGATTGTTTTAACTCAACACGACACATTGTTATTCAGTTTTCTAAACTCATCACGAGAGTTAGGAGTAGAACTCAACCCCTAACAAAACCTAGTGCTTTAGTTAGGATAACCTATGAAATTTAGACACATTCTAGTTGTGCAACCCTAGTGACATACCTGCCTTTGCTCAAAGAGAACTCTGAGAGTCTAGAGACAAGTAGGCTTGTACGAATAGCTCATCCGATCAGATCTCAAACACAACTACCTTTCTCTAGCCTAGGTTAATATCTTGGTGAAAATTTCCTTGATTCGCATACTCTGAATATCCCTCCATTACCTTTATTTTTCTGCAATTAGGATTGTTAGCTTAAATTCAACTACTATCTTTTTAAGCAGACAATTTAATCAAAGACAGTTATCCCCTTGATATTTAATTCGTTAAACCATTCAAAAATACGACCCTAGGTCAACTTAAACTTTCTACCTTAGGAAGTTAAAAAGTTTATTTAGGCCTTGCTACTATAAATATAAATCAGTTAGTCTGCACTGCTGAGACCCGCTATGTAAAACTTGTTACATGACAAACGAGACCATCTTTTTAATGATATCACGAACTCTGATTCAAAGTACACTATCTGTGTCACCCCTTGGTAAGAATACTCTGTCGGATACATAGCAAGTTTGACAGAGGCACATCGGTTGTAGTAAGTCACATAAGCTATGGATTCTGGAAGATGTCCCTTTAGTAATGGAAACTTTGACTAGGACTTGGAGTACATTATCGGTCTTGAACCATGCTATTGTAGTCACTTAGCATATAAACTTAGTGCGTGCACGCTGAAGCATAGACGTTGTTTTAAGTTGTACCACTGCTATGTAAGGCCTTGGAAATGGTCCAGTGTTGACAAGTACACTGCACCATAACGTGGTCTCAAGCATTGCACCCAGCTTGAGGGATTCTTTAGTTAATTAACAAATCGTTTGTTTAAAAGCTATAAAGGATTGGATCGTTAGGATAACCGAACGTGTTCATGGAAGTTACATTGTAACTTTTCCATGGTGTTCTTTTATGGTTGAACTCCTTTTAATAAGAACCTAACTACCTTTAATTAACCAATCTTTAACGAAAGCATCAAAACACATCACGTCTCTTGAATCAAGAATACCTTGTCTTTCGTTATGCTAAGAAAATTTAGACCCTGGGGAATGTTAATATGCTGCCTTTTTCGAGCGCTCCTATTGATGAGCCGCACATGCCTACACGTACTCGTGCTTGATGGACATTGGGGGTTGAGGGAATTGTTGTCTATTCAGAATTATCAAACATAGCGTAATTACCCAGTGACATATCGGTAACCTGATAGGGGCGTCTAGGTATAACATAACGAATACAGAGTCCCTACCTATTCATGAGCCATCATTTTACAATCTTAGCCAAGTAACCGATGAAGTCATAGCATGCACTTATCTTAACCTTATCTGAAATATAAATTTTATCTTTATCGTTTAATTTAATATCTTAGAAAACATAAAAACCCAAACTTTATCCCCAACTTGTAACGACCCGTCAAAATCGCTATTGACGCGGCACGTTAATCATTGATTCCACAGTGAGGTTTTGACCTCTATATGATACGTTTTGATAAAATATTGCATTCATGAAAATAAGTGACTTTCTAAACATAGAAAGTTATAAGCATGTGGGCGAGTGCTTAGGTATAAGCAAATCCCCAATATACATAAGTCTTTATTTTACAGGTTGACATCACAGTCCATTTATTTATTACACAACGTGGTTTTGTTTCAAATGCAATAAACTTTATACAAAGCATGAGAGACTCCATGCAGGCAACAAGCACATCACAGCGGAAGCAGTCTAAGGACCTGAGAATAAAACATGCTAAAAAGTCAACACGAATGTTGGTGAGTTATAGGTTTAATTGCTCGAGTCATAAATATATATAAAGATAGACCACAAGATTTCATCAAAAGTTTATCAATAGATTCTACGTAACAGAGCACCCTGGTAACTAAACTTAACGCTATAATGATAATTACCCTATTCGTTTTAATACACGCAAATCAACGTGTCATAAACTCAAATAACATACGTCCGTTAAAAGGCTAGCGCTCTAGCTCGGACGGGGATGTCAAGCCCTATGGATCCATATACAATTATTCGCGCCAACCAGTCAATATCCTATGTACTGGCAGCTACTAGTTATCAAAGCTAAGGGATTTTTAGTTTAACTCAGTGTAGAATTTAGTATGTACTTGTGTCTTATTGCGTTTAAAATAAATTGCATGTATTCTCAGCCCAAAAATATTTAAAGCATTTAAAAAGGGATCTATAAACTCACGGTTCAATATTGAGATTCAATATTGTAGGCAAATTGCGTAGACGTAATGATGGTAGACGACTGTATGGTTGGCCTTGGATTCAAGAACAATACCCCGAACAATACCCAATATTTCCTTAGTTTAAAACGGTTTGAAACCCGAATTAAAACACCCTATTATATACTTTATTATTATTAAACTTAAATTAAAATTAAAATTATAATTATAAATATAAACATAGAACACAGAAAAAGAAAAGAAGAATGTGTATATAACTTCGTCGAGCAACTGGCCTTTTATACGCACATTTCCTGATTTTGAGGCCCATGCGATCGCATGGGTTTTCAGTGCTTTTGCCATGCGATCGCATGGCTAGGCTGGACAGCTCATTTCTGCTTTGTTTGCTAGTTCGTCGACATAATATATTACTGTAGCAAATAGTGTTTTGGGTCCCCATGCGATCGCATGGGCTTTTGGTGTATCTGCCATGCGATCGCATGGCTAGTCTTGCCTTTTGTTTGCTAGTTTGTCGACATATTATTCAGTGTAGCAAATAGTGTTCACTGTAGCAAATAGTGTTTCACTGTAGCAAATAGTGTTTACTGTAGCAAAGTCTGTTTTACTGTAGCAAATAGTGTTTTACTGTAGGAAAGTCGTTTTTACTTGTACATCTTATAATATATATATATATATATATATATATATATATATATATATATATATATATATATATACACATATAATTGTTCGTGAATCGTCGAGAGCAGTCAAAGGTAATTGAATATATGAAACAGTTCAAAAATTTTGAGACTCAATCTAACAGACTTTGTTTAACGTGTCAAAATAATAAATCGTATAGAGAATTGGTTTAAATAAGTCGAAATTTTTTGGGTCATCACACAACTACTCCTTAAATTAATTAACTACTAAGATATATCTACGATTAAGGTTTGATTCTGTTGTCTTCTTAAACGATCGACTCTAGGTCATACTTCCCTTGCGCACCGATAGGAAGGAGTAGTAGATTTAGGTACCGCTATTATAAATTTAAAACATTGTTTCCCCTTTTGATATCCTTGATAGACGACTTGCGACTTGACGACTCTGCACTAAAATAAACCGTCCGTTTAAGTCATATCAAGTACATCTTTGTAATAACGCTTGATCGCCGTTATTACAAGCTTGTATTTTGTCATCTAATTACGATATAATGGAGTACCGAATGGAAGAAGCAATTAACTTATCCAGTGAGAATGCAGTCACATCCTTGAAATCTATACGTTTTCAATTTTTCACTTTCACGCTGGCACACTGACCCCCTCATAACGCTATGAATTTCACAAACTCATCTCCTTATTCCCAAGCACGCTCCCACTATACTGGTAAGAAATAAATTGCGCTACTCGAAAATTGGTTCGTACCACCGGTCTGTCGCAAATTTCTTTTCCATCGGAGGATACACAAGTACTTGAGCCTCTTATGTTATTGGGAATCAACGCACTAGTCGTTAACTCCCACTAGTCATCAACTCCCACTAGTCGTCCAACTCCCAAAACCATCTCGATAACTCCTACTAGTCGTCCAATTCTCACTAGATCGATACTTCTTTCGGTTACCATACTTCCACTGAGTTCCTGACACCTCAACAATATCCAGAAAGCTCAAGTTCTGGGACTTACAAGATTATCCACTCCCTCCATCACCTAAAGAATACTAATTGGTCACCCAGAAGAAACCACCTGCTTTGTTGAACTAATTATCAACTCAAACTCGAGCCATAGTCAAACATGTTCTACCCGATGCCCTTCTACAAACAATCTCATTAGTGAGAGAAGCTCAAACCCGTCCGCATACCCTAGAATATCCGACCAAACACTTGGTTCAGCTCATTTCAAAACTTATAAGTACCAAACTTCTCTGATAACTCTTATTGTTGACTTCCAAACGTATGTGTTCCCGTTTGTTACCTATCTGTCCAAACTTGAGAGAAACCACTCTCCCGAGCTCCAGTAACAAACGTACATTCTGAAATCCAGCACGTATCGCCCGAAGTTTCCCAAGACAAAAACGTCTCGCCGCTGCGTATGAACATCCGAATTTGATATTTCATCCATTCATTTGGATTGGATCGCAAAGAGCGAGAACTCGGATCCGTCATCCGGATCTTTCGAAAATCTCTCCGTAACGAATCCATTGATCCAGCCCCAAACTCCGTAAACCTTCTCTAATAATCACCATCAAAATCTAATTATCGCGACTAATTGCATCATAATCCACCAGAATCATTGACAATCCTCATGTGGTCAACTCCTTTGATACATAAACCAAGCATAACCTATGAGTTCACCGCGATCAACTAAGTCACTTGGTCTTGATACATAATGCAAAACAAATCCTAACCAGTTGTTTGTTCACACAATGATAACCTAATCACCAACCTATCGAATACCATGCTCTCAATCCACCATTGTTATCGATTTTCAAACCTTCAAGCTCTGATACCACTTATTATAATTTGTGGAACCCTAACAAGATATGTGATTGTTCACCAATCACGACCCACAACAAAAAAAAAACGAATAATTAAAGCATAAAAGATAATAAGCGTAAACGTTACACGAATTTTACATGGTTATATCTCAACTCCAAACATGGAGAAGGTTTAATCCAAGCGCAAATGATATGTTTTTCACTATAATTTTTGTGCACACAATTACAGGAGGCTAGAGTTACACTATATAGGTGAAAGCAAAATAGTATCCTAATCGAAATTAAACTTCATGCACAAATCAACCTCGTGATCCACAAGGCTCCTCTCGCGATCCGCGGACCGCTCTCGGTATTCGTGAGATACCTCTCGCTATTCGCGACACTGCTTCGGCCGGCAAACTTTCAAATTCGCAATCAACGAGCGTGACTTTGCAATCAGCGAGGTGCTCCATCAATCTTTTCTTTTTCGACTAATTCTTCTAAGGTCAACAGCACAAAAGCATAATCAAACAAAGTAAAAATCAAAATGCTCTTAGCTTAATGATATGAGAAGAGAAGTGTCCTTCAATCAAAATGATATATATATATATATATATATATATATATATATATATATATATATATATATATATATATATATATATATATATATATATATATATATATATATATATATATATATATATAAAAGGAGAGGATCCAGTGAGAACTTTTTTAGTGTGAGAATTCTAGGAACTCCAAATACACTCCAAATACACTGAAATTCGAGCAAAAAAGTGGCGGGCGAGCAAAAAAAAGGAAATTCGAGCAAAAATAAAAAACACGGACGAACAAAAATTCATAGTCGAGCAAAAAAAAATTTTGTTCGAATTACAAAAATGTAGAACACATTTTTGTTCGAATTTCAATATTTTTGTTCGACTACCGCTGTGTTCTACATTTTTTTGTTCGACTATCAAAAATGTAGAACACATTTTTGTTCGAATATCATAATTTTTGTTCGACTTTCGTTTTTTTGTTCGGTCGCCTTTTTTTTGTTCGACTTTTCCCTTTTTGCTCGCCCGGCACTTTTTTTGCTCGAATTTCCTTTTTTTGTTCGAATTTCAGTGTATTTTTAAGTTCTCAGGATTCTCACACCAAAAAGTTCTCATTGACCCCTCTACTATATATATATATATATATATATATATATATATATATATATATATATATATATATATATATATATATATATATATATATATATATATATATATAGGGTCATGATCAAGAGTGAAACACTTTTTGGGGGAAAGTGCCCCTTAAAAAAACTCAGAATCAAAACATTCAATGCATTGAATGTTTTCATTTTGGGAGTTGATCCGTACACCACTTCAAATTTGCCATACACCACTAAATATATTATTTAGACAGTTTTACCCTAACTTTTACACATCAAATTTGTCATACACCACCAAATGAAGGGTATAAATGTCTAAATAATTTATTTGGTGGTGTATGGCAAATTTGAAGTGGTGTACGGATCAACTCCCTTTCATTTTTTTTTCTTCGAGCGTTTTACCGCCAAAATAATAACGTTCATCACTTTTTTTTAAATGTTTATATTTTCATGTGATCTTGATGTCTGAAAAAAAAAATCTAGAAAAACAGGAAAAAAAATTACTTCCCCCAACATCCTCTAAAAAATTATTTCTCTCTTGATTAAATCTTTATATATATATATATATATATATATATATATATATATATATATATATATATATATATATATATATATATATATATATATATATATATATAGTTGTCAATATGTTAGATGGCCGGTCCGATTTTAAAAATATGCTCTATATGATTGTAACACATATTTACGAGTAGGTAAATAATTTGGTACTCTTCCAACAATTGTACCATTCATCTAATCTCATCAATCAATTCTTTTGACTAATTTCAACTTACACGTATACATACATACATACACCAACAAATTAAAACAAAATGAAATTGTCTACTTCTTCATACTCCGTAACACCACAAACAAAAACACACAAACCACATTCTAATTTTCATCATCATCTATCTATCCATCTATCTATACAAAAATAATTAAAGTAAAAATAAAAAATAATGGGATCATTCTCTCGATTCATTGCTCATATCTATACTCTTCTCTTAGTATTCTTCACTGTTTTATTCCTGGAAATAGTAATCTTATTTCGTTCCGTTACACAAACCATTAGGTCTCCGATCACCAACGTTGACCTCCCGTTGACCACCGAAAAATACTTACAAATGATCGATGAAAAGAATCCGATAAGTCGGTATAAAGCGATCGGGTCAGAATCGAAAGAGTGTTCGGTTTGTCTTTTGGGTTTAGAAGATGGTGATGAAATTAGGAGACTGAAATGTAAACACGTGTTTCATAAAACTTGTGTTGATGAGTGGATTGAAAGGGATCATGCCACGTGTCCGGTTTGTAGGAGGTTGGTTTTGCCGGAAGCGATTGTCGGTAAGTACAGGCGACGGTTTGATATTCAACCGGAACGACGTCGTAGAGATGGTTTTTATGGTGGGAGTGATGAGGAACTCATTTTGTTGTTGACTTCTTTACATGGTAATTATATGCGTAGATTTATGTAAATTATGAAGTATTTACAATAATTGTTTAAATTAGTTTTAAAATCAATTTAAATATATTTAATAATTGTTATATATCGAAGTATGTTAGCTGTAGTTTCAAGTGTTAAATTATTTTTTATTAATATATATTATTTACATATGTATCTATGAAGAGGCAGTATAATTACATAATATATCACTTTCAATCATAGTAAACTAAGTTTGTTATGCTATTTAGATAAGTGTAAGTTGTAACTATAACTTTATGATTATAGTTAATATTTATTTAATTAAAGCTAAAGAAAAAAGTTTGTGATTAGTTTTGTAATGTTTGTGTTCCATGTGAAGACATTGATTGTCTAGCGAAGTTGGAATGCTTTTTATTTTTGTTTGCTTCACAATTATCTTTCCTAACATTAACTTAATTGGAAAAAGTGATTTGTATTGATTTTCTGTTTATAGCAAAGTCTTAATTTGACAAAATGTTGTCCATCTTTATATATTATACATTACATGTGAGTTGTGACTTGTGAAAAGACCATAAATACCTAACAATTACGGATGTCATTGACCACTCGATCAGCGCCGGTCCTATGAATTTTGGTGCCCTGTTCGAAAAGATCAAAATAGGTCCTCCAAATTTTAATAACCTATATATATATATATATATATATATATATATATATATATATATATATATATATATATATATATATATATATATATATATATAGCAATTCTTAACATTTGGTGCGATAATACAAAATAAAAGACCAGTTCATGTCATGTCATGTCATCTATTATCTGCATATTCGAATTTACTAGTGTTATTTTGATATATAAAAAGAAGATGTGCTCCTTGTATCTGCCCTGCCAGTTTTTGTTTGTATCCCACATCAGTGGGTCTTGTAAACATGCACCTTTTTAAAACTAGAAGTCTTGGGATTTATTCTCAAATAAAGTAATACAATGTGGGCCGGATTCCTTAGCACTTGCACCGTTATATATCTTGGGCTTGTGACTTGCTTATTGGGCCCTTAGAATTTCTCGGCCCTGTGCAGATGTACATCTTGCACCCCCTTTGGGCCGGGCCTGCACTGGATCTAGCATATATTCATTCGATCACCCACTTTATAATTGATATGAATGAATTTAAATAGATATGATACGTATATGGATGAAACTAAATGTGGATAGATATGGACATGAACTCGATCTAGCATATATTCATTCGATCACCCACTTTAAAATTGATATGAATGAATTTAAATAGATATGATACATATATGGATGAAACTAAATGTGGATAGATATGGGACATGAATGAAAAATTTCATCCATTGATATATCCACTAACCCGAAATACATATATAAATGTATAAGTATAAATATAAATATATGCTTACATATTTATTATTACAAAATGCGTTTACCGTTAGATTTACAAATGTGTTCTATCTTCGACAATAATAGAATTCATAATCTATGTATTCAGTTTTTCACAGTTAATGTTTAATAGTAAATTTAACAAATATGTTCTATCTTCGTGGAATAGTCAATAATATTCTATATGCAATCCTTGCGTTTAAAAAAAAAAATTTGAGCATCATTCAAATGCATCAGAATATATAAAGGATTCTTAAATTCACTGGCTCCTATTATGTCAAACGACTTTAACTCCTTATAAAGTTCATAACCATTGATATCCGATTTTTCTTTATACTTGAATGCATTTTCGAATTCGACACAAAACGAATTTAGATCTTTATCTTCAATTCCCCTCAAGTTATAAGGAAATAAGAAATCAAATAACTTATCATAGTTTTTAAAATGACCAATCTTGTTTCAAGATAAATAATAGCTTTATCCACAATGTATAAGAAATACTTTACTCCAAAGTCTCTTCAGGTGTAAATGAAACGTCCTGGCTACTTGAACTCTCATCAGATCTTTTTCTCCTATGAATCAAACGTTTTTGTGGAAATACTGGGTCTATCCATTTTAACTCCAATCTCCTTAGCTTCATTAATAACTTTTGAAAAATCAGTTTCTTATCCTTGAAGTACTTAACCAAACTGTTTGATATTCATGTCTTTTGATTGTAGCTTTTTGCTCACAATGTTCACCTCGTTTAATACTTGATACCAAATGACAATGGATACTAAAAATTCAAATTCACAATTTTCTTTTTCTACAATTGAATTGGCTTCACTAGCAATTGCAACATCATTATCTTTTTCTCCAATTTAAGGTATAGCTTCTCGTATGTCGACAAGTTGCGTTTTAATAGCTTTAAGACACTAAACACTTCTTTCCCAACGAGTTTGAGACAATGGCTTAAGAGTCAAATCTTTAACATTAACTTTCAAAATATCCCATCGACTAATAGAATTATGAAAGATAGTATATATACGTTGGATCTGTCCAAAAAAGTTCTTTCCTTTAACACAACTGTTAGCCATATCACCTAATGTAAGATTAAGTGAATGACCACCACATCGAGTGTAAAATGCTATAGAATCCTCCTTTAAAAATCTCGCTTGCACTCCTTGATGTATTCCTTTCATATTTACACCATTGTCAAATCATTGACTACACATATCATTTACATCAAGACCAATACACTAACTCCTCAAGTGTAATATCAAATAGACCTTTTCTCGTAGTGTCATTGACATTCAAAAACCCAAAAAAAAATACTCCTCAATAGTAACAGAATTAGATGTGAACTTTACATACCTCACTATCATGTCATTTGTTCTTGGTTACTTGAATCGGCAGTACAATCATAGTATGATTGAGTAGCACTTTGCTTCTCTTACTTTCTTTATGATTTATTTTTTAATCTCATCACCCAACATAAGAATTTGCTCGTTTTGAATCTTGTTCCCAGAATAATACACATGAACCTCATCATTAGTGATTCGCCGCACATGCTCTTTAATAATCGGGCTAAACTCTTCCAATATCAATGAGATCCAAAAAAAATTCATTATCTGCTTAATACATTCAATAAATAATAAGTGAAAATGGAACAAGAACGATTTGATGGTCGTGGAACAAAAACAATAATAATTATTGTTACCTTTTTGGTACAACTTTTCTTTTAATCTACGAAAAGCAAAACTATGTTTAGCAAGAAATTTCACTACTGCAAAGATTCTCAAAAGGACTTACATCTGATAATCTCTTTCTTTAATCAATTATTCGTATTGAAATTCATCAATTGTTTCACTCAATTTTAATCTTTTACGCATATCATGCCATTTGGTCATATATCAAGATGAACGATGTAATTTCAAGTTTTCTGAGTTTAAACTGAGCATGCATCCAATCTTTATAACCTTCCCCGTCCAAACCACCTCTCGGATGCCCTTTCCTAAAAACTTTACAACAAAAACAAAATAGTTTGTCTAACTCTTTTGAATATACTAGCCATGGTCGATCACACTTCTCCAAATTTGCTAAAGTTCTTGTATATATAGTTGCAGAAAATTCTCTATCTTTTGGTATACGGACCAAACTATATTATTATCTCTTTTAGGACTCTTCTCAACCAAAAGTTTAATCTCATCAGAATTAAGTACTTCACACATTCTTCGGTCAAATATATCAACAAGGTTATGTATCACATCTTCTTCATTTATATTTGTCTCAATATGTTCTTTTTTTCCGTCTCTTGTTCTTCAATATACTCTTACCCTTCAGTCTCTTCTAGATTTACTTGTGAATGTTCTTGCTCTTCAAGAGTCGTTTTTTTTTTTTTTTTTTTTAAATAACTTATACAATGCATAAGGTTGAGATTTTTTCATTTCTTCATCTTGTCTTTTTCTCTTACGTTTTTCATAACAAGATAATTGTTTAGGAGTCATCTTTAATCCTATTCACCAAATCAATAACTATACAAATATACAATAATACTTTAGTCAAAGATCATACATTATGGAATGAAAAATATAGGAAGAACAAAAAATACACATTCTGTCCCTAATTAACCATTATTTCAAACCTAACTTAGATGTATCACAACTTACCACCTACTAATTTCATCATTAAATAACTCAGTAAATAGTCTTTCCCAGTTCACATTATCACATACATCTGTTATAACATACAATCATATATTTTGACTAAAATAGATTCATACTTCATAGTTTAGAAAATATTAACTAATTCATTTATACAACCAAACTGCATGGTGCATACACAATTATGGAATATCGACTACAGAGTACTATAACAATCGCCAGATCTATTGAGTATTGAACAATTATAATTTAATTTATTTATACTTCCGTTGATAGAATTAGTCAATTACGGAGTACTATAGTCTATTACAAAAAGAATTACAATTACTTATTGAAGTATTGGACATTTAATATTCATAATTCGTGGATACAAGAAGAAACAAAATATACCTATTCAATATGAAAATACCGATTAGACGATTGCTGAACAGACAAACAGTGAACCCCCTCGTTTTTTCTTTTTCTTTTTTGTCGACGTTTGAACTAGAAGTCTGGAACAAAACAAAAAACTGGTTGATTGCCATTAGATATTTAGTATATGTCTGGGCTTGAGAAATTGGGCTTGAAAGGAAAAATAAGGCCCCACAATATAGACTGATATATATATATATGGGATTCACCAAAAAGCCAATTTTTTTAACCTTTCTTGCGTGAGAGCCCAAAAAATTAAAAAATTGGCAATTTGCCCTCGCAAGGAGCAAGGTGCCTTGCTCCCTTGCGCCTTGCGTCCTTGCGTCCTTGCGATCTTGGTTTCACATGGGAGCAAGGAGCAAGGTGCCTCTTGCTCCCTTGCTTCCACCTGGGAGCAAGGACGCAAGGTGCCTCTTGCTCCCTTGCTTCCACCTGAGAGCAAGGTGCATCTTGCTCCCTTGCTTCCATCTGGGAGCAAGGACGCAAGGTGCCTCTTGCTCCCTTGCTTCCACCTGGGAGCAAGAGGCACCTTGCGTCCTTGCTCCCAGGTGGAAGCAAGGGAGCAAGAGGCACCTTGCGTCCTTGCTCTCAGGTGGAAGCAAGGGAGCAAGATGCACCTTGCGTCATTGCTTCCACCTGGGAGCAAGGAGCAAGGTGCCTTGCTCCTTGCTCCCATGTGAAACCAAGGTCGCAAGGACGCAAGGCGCAAGGGAGCAAGGCACCTTGCTCCTTGCGAGGGCAAATTGGCAATTTTTTTTTTTTTTAGGTTCTCACGCCAGAAAGGTAAAAAAAAAATGGGATTTTTGGTGATAATCCCAATATACATAACATAAAATTTCGGCCACTTAAAAAAAATTGGACCCTCATCACTTGAGCACTCTGATCCCTTAATGAGTCGGGCATGTATATTATAGTATAGTATTTGTACTCTCAAGTAATTTGAACAACTGAAAATTTATTTATTTAATTTTTGTTTTAAAAGGTGTTTGAATTTAGGATTTGAGATTTATTATTTGATCATCACGTTTTATAAACACATAATTCTATAAATAGCATTTTGAAAATTAAAATAAAATCACTTCATACGTTTGATGAATAGATGAAAATGCAAAATCCAAGCAGCACTCCACTAGCGACGGCAATGAATCGGATAATGTCATATCTACATCCATATTTATTTAATTTATATTCATCCATATCCATTTAATTTGAGTTCACTCGTCAATATTTATATCCGTTAGATTAAACGAGTTAATAGATATTCGTTGGATGCTAAATAAAATGTTTATCTAACAACCATTTTAAAAATTAAATATAGATTAAAATAAAAGTACATGTATAATCTTTACCTTTTTCGTTATTGCACATAATTTTATTGTAATTTTTCACAGATTATGACTCGCAAAATACGTTATAATATAAGTAAATATATGTTAAATTTAATTTAAATGTGTAACGTTCGTTGTTTTCAGTAACAATTAGAAATAATCAGACCGCACGTTGCTTTAGTTGTGTTTAAATATACGTTGGTTGGTACTTAATAAACTTAATGGGATGCGTGGTTTTAACGTCTTTTATGAAGCTAATGTCGAGCTAGAGCCGAGTGGAGAAATTGGGGAAAAAAGAGGGCGGGGCGGGTTAACCTCAGGTTTTTTCCTTTATAAGCTCATGAAATTAGCAGGTGCTCTACCCATTCAGGTGATATAGTTAGTTTGGGTTCTTTATTGTATGTTTATATATATGTATAAAAGTTAATCCAAAATGGTTAGCATTTTAAAAAAGCGTCCATTTCGAGTATAGTTAGTTGCGTTGTGTTCTTAAAATTATTTCGAGTATAATGATGATGGCGGTGAAAAATAAATCACGGCGAGTAGAAAAGATATATGTATAAGAGGTAAGCAAAAATGGTTAGCGTTTTAAAAAGCGTCCGTTTCGAGAGTAATTATTTGTGTTGTGTTCATAAAATTATTTCAATTTTAATGGTGAAGGCGGTGCAAAATAACTCTTGACGAATAAAAAGATAAGGCATGCAAAGATTTACGTGAGATTTGTGGTTTCTTTTTAATTAGTAATGAATTTACATTTTAGACCGTTGGAAGTTATTTTTACACCCCTAAAGAAGTTACAAAATAGACCCTAGAAGAGGAGGTGAAAGAGTAAATTTTGAGATGGGATGGTACTGTTGATTGTTTTTAGAAAGAGTACGACCAAAATCTAATGTGATGTAGAGAGTTATGGTTAATATGTCTTCGTGTTTCGTTTCTACGAAAAGGACACAAAAGATCCAGTTGACATCTGTTCGTAATCGAAACCAGTCACTTGATAATGCTGCAGAATTGATGGATGAGTACTTAGATGAGGATGAAGATTACCAAATCTCCAAAGAAGAGATTATGACTTGGTTAATTACATTTTACTTTTGTTTAAAACTACTATATTTAAACAATACTTTATTTTCCGATTCTGATTTTTTATCCTTTTCAAGCATATACAGTTTAGCCGAGCCGGAGATCAAATGGACTGGTGAGTATACTTGAATATGATTATTTTATGGCACTATGTATACATTATTCCCCATTGTGAAAATATTTTAATATGCATAATTGTA
Organism: Rutidosis leptorrhynchoides; assembly: GCF_046630445.1. Taxonomy (NCBI): domain Eukaryota; kingdom Viridiplantae; phylum Streptophyta; class Magnoliopsida; order Asterales; family Asteraceae; genus Rutidosis; species Rutidosis leptorrhynchoides. Next base: position 144,411,313 of record NC_092339.1, read on the forward strand.
GAATCAGAGCCTTTTAATTATTATGTAATTTACTTATTGATTGAAGCCATTGAAGAAGAACCCCGTGTTGAAATTGTTGACACATTTTAGTTCTCAAATTGTGTAGAAATCTAATGTGATATAGAGAGTTATCTGATATTCTCTGAAATGCACAATCATCTAATTATGTTGTCTTTTAAAGTAAAAATTTTTAAATGTCATGTTCATCAATATTTATATGGATTCTTTGTTTGCAATCCAGGAAGTTAATAATAATGGGTTATACTGTATAATTGTAACAATTATCATAGTATGATGCATTTAGCTATTTATAGATTAATGCAAAAATTCAGTAACTAATTTTTATGTAGCCTTTCTATCATTCATGAAAATGATTGAACAGTTTTTATGTAGGAACTGTGGGTCAGAAATTTGTTTGGGGTATTGCTTTAAGGTACCCAAGCTCTATCTCCAGTTGAGACTTCTATGTGGCAACTTTGTAGTTGAATATATACAAAATTTTATCCCGTTGATCCTGTTAGCGTATCTAAGATTGTTATTAGATTTTTGTCTTATGTTATGTAAACTTAGTTACTAAGAAAACTTAGCTATTAAGTTTTCTTAGCTATTAACTATTCTTAGTTATAAAGAATACTTAGATATTTTAGTTTTCTTATTTATTAAGAAATTATCGGTATTCGTGATACTTACCTCCTAAGATTTCTTAAAGGTTAAGTAAGTCACTTTTTGTAAGCCTATAAATAGGAGTGTAATCAAGAGTTGGAATAAATAACCAACCTTTAAATTATATCTATTCTACACTTTCATTATGTATTTTAAACTACTTAGCAACAAAGTCTTGCTATTTTAATCTTTAGCAACAAAGTCTTGCTACATTAATCTTTCAAGTGTAAATTTCTATTCTATCGTTGAACATGTACAGTGGTATCAGAGCTCTCTTTTAAGGGGCTGATTTATTCACGCTAAAGAAATTACATGGCATCTAGTTCAACTGCTCCAGCAATTCCAACATTTAATGGGTTGCACTATCATATTTGGGCAGTAAAGATGAAGACATATTTGAAGTCTCAAGGTTTATGAAAGGTTGTAGAGACTGATTAAGATCCTCCAGCAATCAATTGTAAAGAGTTCCAAGCGTTGCACACGACATCCTCAAATCCTTCCAGCTTGAACCACGAATGAAAAAGTTTGAAAGGAATCGGCCCGCAATCTTGCACTTCGTTCTTTAAAGTAATGGTAAAGTGATCACACCAAATGTTAGATAAAATAGTCCCATTTAGAGATGGAAACGTATCCGAAGTTTCAAACTTCGGTTTTGCCCTTTTTGCCAGATTAAACCCTAAACTGAAGTTTAGTAGTAGCAGCAGCAGCAGCAGCAGAAGCAGAAGCAGCAGCAGTAGCAGGAGGAGCAGGAGCAGCAATAACAGCAGTAGCAGCAGCAGCAGCAGCAGTAGCAGTAGTAGCAGCAGCAGCAGCGGCGGTGGCGGCGACGGTGGCGGCGGCGGCGGTGGTGGTGGTAGTAGTGGTAGTAGTAGTAGTAGACGACGTTAGAAGACCCGTCTTGGTTGTAATTCTTGAACTTCAAAATAGGAATACGGTGAAACGGGGGAACTTGGTTGTAAGGTTGGTGTGTCATCAACGGTTGTCTTCGGGTTCTAGACAACGACAATACTCTCGCGTGGACCCGTTTGTACTCTTGTGATCTAGAGTTAGTAACAATTGATATAAGGGTCATGGTTGAAGTCCCATGTGATTTGATATAACCGTTTTAGATTTGGCCCCAATTCGGCTCTCATTTATGTTTAGCCCTAAGAAGGATCTAGTGTACAGTTTAACTACAGCTTTAAAGCATGTGTATTCAAAGTTGTCTTAGTAGTGAACAACCACATGGACAATTACCAACCTTGTGAACATATCTCTCGGGTGAAAATGTAAGCGATGGAAAAGCAATAGTCTTGGGTGTAAGTGTATGTGCCATCCACACTATCCAGGTATCGGATAGCGACATGGAACATGTATCAAGCATTAACAAAATCACTCCGGTTGCAATGAAGCAATATGTGAATGATATTGGAATGACATTTTGTATAGTTCAATTCTGGGTTACAACTGCGAAGACAAAGTTATCGCTGCTAAGAATCTTGCTCCAATTGTTACCCTGGACAGCGGCCCAAATTTAACCTACCGTACAATTCGGTATAAGAGTTCAAGATCCTTTCTTCCTACAGTACCTTGAAATCGTAATATGATATTGGTATAAATTGATATATTTTAGGTAGATGCTATACCAAATGGATGATGACTCGGAAGACTTTACTTCCTATTAGGATGGAACAGATACATCCTTTAACACACACACGCTTGAACAATACATAAAAACACCTCATTCCATTATCAAGGTACCTTCAATAAACTTAACACTCAATAGTGATAACATATCCAAATAAGCTCAAGAAACAATTACAATGTGGCTTTTGAAAGAGTCAAAAATTTTAATTAAATGACTCTAAAATAAGACATAAAGTCAAGTGCAACACATCCACGAGAATTTAGATCTCTCCCCCACACTTAAGACCATATAATGCCCTCATACATGAAATCAGATAAAACAAATATAAATTCGAGAGGCTAATAGAGTAATGGAAACAAAGAGACCCGGATGTAGAGCTGAAAATCGCGAAACAGAGTGATAGACGGCTCTGCACTTATGGCCATTCCTCAAGTGTCATCACATAATGTTCAGCTCAAATCATACCTGCAATGAATATACAAGAAACACAAAACACAAAAGCAAAATATTTTTGGATTTTTTAAAAATTTTAAGATTTTTAGGATTTTCAATTTTCAACACAAAATATTCAAGGAAACATATGCATGTTTATTAACGAGTCGTGCACTGGACTCGATTTTCAACTTCAACAAATGCCCAGATGATAGGTTCCCTCATCCTTCAACCCATGGGAACCACCACTATCATACCTAATATTGGTCAATAACCAAACATACGCATGCTTTGAATCCTCGGTCAATTCCCTTAACTTCACTTTTTGCTTCCTAGACATATTAGAAACCAACTGTTTTCTCACATGTTCATCTTTCTCGGTCATAGATTTCCTAACCCTTCCATATAATCTTCTCATTAACCTATCTAAAATATTATAATCTAAAGTTTCACTTACTAATTCCTTCTCAACCTCTCTCCTGCACTTACTTGGTTTTTCATCTCATGATTTATCCTTATTATCCTCAACATTCAACAAACTTACAGGGGTAAGTGGTGAGGTAATAGTGTATCTATTCCGAAAGCTTATCTGTTTACCTCTATCCCTCAAAGTCAATTTCCCGATTCTTAAATCTATCAATGAACCCACGGTCGCCAAAAATAGTCCATGATGTGTTGAAAGTGTGTGCAGTAGTGCTTAACTTATTCTTCAACTTTTAAATTTATAAAACCTTTTATTTAATACACTTTAACACCCTAACGAGCAACAAAACCCGATCAGATGTAGTATTTTAGGTTATCGTCCCAAGAGAGCGTAGATGCGGATAAGAGTTGTTTTATTTAAATAGTTTAATTCTTATTAAAGAATTAAAGATAGATTTTTATGTCTTTTATGAGATTGATTCTTATCTCTTAGGAATGAGATGCTTTAAATATAAACAAGGTAATAAAATAAAACAAGGAATTGAAGATTCAAAATAAACAGATAAAAGTAAAAGCAGTTGCATGAACAACTAACTCGTACGGGAATCGTATTACGCAAGTTTCATAACTTATATTAACACAAATCAAGATAACAATGATAGACCAATCATTATCTCTAAGCAGGTTAAGACAAGGGTTGCATATCATTCAATAAGCAGGACTTAAAACATATGCTAGATACGTGATGTGCATCACTAACATCTCAATTCTTCATATTCAATTCAATTACATGATACACATTAATCTTGTGATGAGGATCAATATGCAAATAGACTAACAAATTATATAAGCTATTAAACACCAAGTAGATCAACTCAAGTTACTAGTTGAAAGTCAATTACTACTAAGTTCTCATGCAATCATTAATTAAACAAATCCAGACGAAGGTTCTTCGATTAAGCCTAACAAAATTAAACTCTATTATATAAGCGTAATTCCAATTAAACAAGTTTATCACTATTAAGCTTTTTAACTTAGTTGCATGCAATTCAATTTAACAAGTCTGATGGACTAGATCTAAACAAGTAGCATGAATCGAATAATGGATCATCAGATCAACTACTAATCAATCCTAAAATCATGTTATTTAATCATTAAGCATGGCAAACAAGTGTATTTAAGCAAAATAGATTCGAAACAGTTCAAACATTATTACAGAAACTCGGCCATACAGATCTGAAAAAGAACCAGAAACTGTAAGCACACGAAGTCAGCGGCTTCCTTCCAGCCAAGACGGCGGCATGGGATGGTGAGGCCGTCTGCTTCATCTGATTCTCAGATGAAGTTCAGTTTTCGCCCACGTAACCACTATGAACGTTTAGTTCATAGCAGAAGATGAACATAAATAATTACAGTAAATAAAATAGATTAAACAATAAAGTAAAGATAGAATCATACCTTAAAAAGGTAGATGTAAGAAACTCGAATTAAAACTTGAATGATTCTTGATTACAATGAATAAATCTAATCTAAGGGTTTAGGGAAAACCCTAAAATAAAAACGAACTAATTAAATTACTGAACTATTGAATTATCGAATTACATATGAAAACTGAGACCAGAGACCTCTATTTATAATATTCAGAAACGATGGCTAAGCCGGCGACTTCAGTGGGAAGCCGGCGGCTTGCCTTAGGTCGGTGACTCCTTCTGCAAGTTTAACTTAATCCGCAAGCAAAAATCTTTTAACCGTCATAATTAAGCCGTCGGCTTGGTGGAAGGCCGGCGGCTTCAGGATGAAGCCAGTGGCTTCCTTTGCTTTTTACTTGGTCAACAAGTTTATTCAATTCTGCGAGCAATTCTAGAATATTCTCGCACTTTCACTACAAAGATGGCGGCTTCCTTGAACCCTGCCCGGCGGCCTCATGGCCTTTTCTGCAGTTTTCTCTGTTTTTGATCCTGTTTGATACATAACTTTGATAAAATCATTAGAAATACCTTTTTTCCATTTTACCCATTTTAGTGTATTTTAGGATTAAAATGTCTTTAAAATACTAAGATAACTCCTCAAAATGTTATTAAAAAACTCTATTATTTAGGAGTTATCAAATTTTCCACACTTAAACCTTTACTTGTCCTCAAGTAAACCTTTACTTGTCCTCAAGTAAACCTTATAAATTATATCATGGGTATTAAAGTAAAAATTGCAAAGTCAAAAATATGTCTTAATAAGAAGTTAGTGTTTATTATTCATAAGAACTAGTCTGAACCAGACCAAAGATTACAAGTAGTCCTAATGTTTATTAAGTCAAATTTATACAAGTTGGTCATCATTGGACTCTTTTGTTTTCTAACTAGAACTTTAAAAGTGTATGGTTCTCATTGGAACTCTTTTTTATTGGCCTTCATTGGGCTCTTTTACCTTTTTCATTTCTTTTGCTTTCAAGCTTAGCATTTAGCTTTACACTTAACAAATTTTTCTAAAATGGCCCTTATTTGGAACTCTTTTGCTGCCTCAGTGGTCCATGTTTATTATACCATATGGTAGTGGCTATAAGTTTGCACTCGTTTAACAATTTTTGGCTTTTAAATTCTTATCTTAAACAAGTAATCCGATCTCGAAATTGAGAGTAGTTCTATTATTATTATTATTATTATTATTATTATTATTATTATTATTATTATTATTATTATTATTATTATTATTATTATTATTATTATTATTATTATTATTATTATTATTATTATTATTATTATTATTATTATTAAGATTAAGTTAGTAAAAAGACATAAGTTTGACTAAGAATTTTATACTTTTGAAAAATTTAAAATTGTACCAATTTTTCAACTTTTTCGGGAAAATTATAGTATTTTTCAATCTTTTTAAGTGAGTAATCACTTCCCTCCCCACACTTAGATTATACAATATCCTCATTGCATTTATAATAAAAGAAAGTAATAAATAAAGGACATAATTGAGAATAAGAGAAAGAGTGATGTTACTTGATTGTAGGATCATAGAATGATTGCGAGCACTTTTGCGGACTTCTTTTGAATTGAATATAAATAACTTGACAAAATATTAAATAATGCAAAGTATAACACAAACATAATATTTTATTAGTAACTTTCATCACTTAAACAATTTAACACTTAGGAGCTATATTGCTCTTACATTCATAATTAAACAAGTATCAAAATATGAAACACTTAGAAACGACATATTCCTAATAAACATGTATAGGGATAGGTAGTTTTGATTATAGAGTCGGTTGCGCGACTCATTCTTCTAACGGGATCACTCCTTAGGCTTATTTTCCCCACACTTATTCTTTTCATACTCATTATATTTCCTTTTCAAACTCGATCTTGTAACAATAGGTAAGGTTTCACTATGGTTTCCTTGATGAATAATAATGGTATTGTCGAAATAATTGATGATGGCTTTGGACGTAGACAAAAATGGTGTTCCTAAAAGAATATGTGTAATCTTATTTTTCACCACGTCCATGACAAGAAAATGAACGAGGAATTTAGTTATCCCTACTTTGATTTTAACATTTTTCACAATACCCATCGGACGACTCATATTGTTATTAGCATACCAAACAATTCCATCTATAGGTTCTAGCATGGTTAATTTCAATCGATCAAACATACTAAAAGACATGATATTCACACTAGACCCACTATCAGCTAACCCACGAATAAACATGGAATCATTGATCTCACAAGGGATACGAAATTCCCCTGGACCAGCACGAATTATGGGAAAGTCAGAAATTGAAATTTTCATTGCATCTAATAGGATCTTACTAACATTTCTCTCCCCACCAAACACCTTATCCTCTTGAGTTCTATCATTACGAGGGGGAATATACTCCCAATGCTTATCTCCTTTTAGTGACTCATCAAACTTTACAACTTCCTCAGTTACATCATTAAATTCTTCAACTTCACGAGTTATTTCTTCTACTATCTTATCCACATATTCATCTAAGTCAACATCCTTCTCCTTGATGGATTTGGATTCAGTAACGATATCCGTTTTATCGGAATCAGAGTATCCACCATTCATCTCTTCTATTTCTTTGGACAATTCTTCCTCAGTTAATTCATATTCCCACATTATATCAGCTCCTCTAGAAGCTACATATTCACGAATTGCTTCTTTTCCTAGATGTTCTCTTTCAGCTATACCATTAACAGTTTCTCTAAACTCATTATATTCTGGGTCATTCTCTCTAGGTCCTTTATCAAAATCATATTCATACTCATCAGAATCGTCACTGTCATCTTCAGGATCATAACTAACAGATTTTATCGAACGAGAAATGTCTAAGTCTTGATGCCATTCGTTGGAATGAGCAGCCAACTTATTAATCAATGTTTCAGCTTCTTCGGCAGTTTTACTCATAATGTTTTGGACAACAGATGTATCAATCTCTCTTCTTGTAGCAATATCACAAACTTTATAAAAAGTAGTTACCTTTTTAAACTTATTCAAACCATGTTGTGAACAACCTCTAAACATTTGACCAAATTGTACCCAAGCAGAATAAAGAGACTTGTTAGTTTTCTGACGAAAATTAGCAATTTCAGTTTGAAGGGTGACAGTTTTTGATGCGGGAAAGAATCGAGTGAGAAATTTTTCAACCATAGTATCCCAACTAGTAATATCTCCTTCAAGTAACGAGTTTAACCATTCCCTAGCTTCATCTTTTAGTGACCACGGAAAGAGGCGAAGATAGATGACATTACTTTCCACATTATTTATGTTAAACAGATTACAAATATCTTTAAAATTCTGAATGTGAGCATTAGCATCTTCCTTTTCAGTACCCCTAAATTGATTATCCTTAAGCAAATGAAATATAGGACCTTTAATATCAAAATTTTCTTTTATAACAGGTTGAGTAATAGCGTGACCTAATCCTTCCCTACCCGCTTTCATTAACGTTTCCATTGAATCAGTAGTCATTTCAATTTCTGAACCAAAAAGAGATCCCAAATTAGAATCAGGACTAGACGGTGGACTAGATAACGAATCATCATTAGAAGTAGTTCCTTCATTAAAATTTAATTTCTTAACAATATTCGAATCCTTAGAAGGTTTAAATAATATATCAGGATTTGGTAACATGTCTTGTAAGACTGGTTTCTTGGATCGAGTATTCATGTGTTCTAAAATCATAAAAAGAAATGTTTTAGGCGAAAATGTTTTAGACCTAAAAGGGTATATATAATTAATTTTTAAATTTATTCTAATTCTTCTTCTAATATATTAGGAAGTATTTTAATATATTAATAAATTTTAAATTAATAAATACAATCAATATTAATGACATAATTAATAATATAAATATTAAATAACAACTTTTATCGCATAACAACGAATAATCAAACATACACGGCCTATTGAATCTTTCAATACTTAAGTGACTCGTCAGCATCTAGGTTCGAGCAGGAGCCTTTAAATCAGAACCCCGGCAACCCTCCCCTAAAGGAAGACAGTCATCACCCGTTTTCAAGAAATATCAATAACCAAAGTACATCTAATTTTCGTATTTACCGCGCTCCCCGGCAGCGGCGCCAAAAAGTTGATGTGTTGAAAGTGTGTGCAGTAGTTGTAACATCCCGCCTTTTTCCGTTTACTTTTCGTTTAACTATTTTAAAGTCCGTTATATATATATATATATATATATATATATATATATATATATATATATATATATATATATATATATATATATATATATATATAACATCTCCCGTTGATACGCTTTTTAAATTATCTCGTTTAGGTAATTCACGCACCAGAATGAAACTTGAGGGACTAGACTTGCCAAATGATCAAAGATGTTACTAGGTCAAAGAGTCAAACCTCCTCTCATCCATTCATTTCATCTCTTTCTCTTTACTACTTCAACTTTTTCTCTCAAAATCAAAACCAAAGAATCATCATCCAAATCCGATCTAGCAAGTGTTTTGCAAAAAAAATTACATATTTGGAATCCTTGCATCTTCCTCTTCGATTCCATACCAATTTCATTACATTTGGGTAACTTTCTAAAATCACTAGATTTTGTGTTCTTGATGTTTTTAACTCATAAAAGTGTTAATTAGTGTCTATGGCTCAAGTCTAACATGAATATATGATTTGTATGCTCGATCTTGTTGTTTTGAAGTAACTAGCATGAACTTAAATTTTGATGTGTTGTTCTTGAGATTTAGTTGCTTAAAAGTTGTTAGATGTTAAAGGTTCATGTTTTAATTGTGTTACTAGTATCACTAGCTTCAATTTGATGTGTAGGTTGTTTTAGAAAACTTCATAAACTTGATTATTGATTTTGGTGATGTTGGTTAGGGTTTGATAGAACTAAATGTGAACTTTTGATGCATTGAATGCCATGAATTGTTGTTGGTAAGTGTTTAGTTGAATTGTATGCTTGATTACCTACGAAATGGCGTATTGTATATAGGTAGTAAGTTCCCGAATCACCAAACCGCATTTATGAACTTGAATGTAATAAATGTTGAGCATTTAATGCAGTTTTGGTTGTTGTAAGTGGTAGCTTTATTGATAAAATATGCTTAATTGTTTTCCTCGTCAAAATACCTTTCCGATGATATAAGATACATGTTTTGGTTTTTTGCGGGTCATAAATTGTGTTTGGTTGAGTTTTGGTTCGTACACTTGTGTGTTTTCAGCATAGAAGACCTGTATACCAATCTGGACGCCATCCAGATTCTTGGACGCCGTCCAGTCCTTCAATACTGGACGTTGTCCAGCAAATCTGGATGCCGTCCAGTTGCACTGCCAGTGACTGTTTTGTTTTTGCCATTTTTACGAAAAATGTTTGCTATGCTACGCACCTTCGATTCACATGTAACTTGTTCTAACATGCTCATATATGATTAAAAACCTTAGAAAAATAGTTCGAGACCCGACCCGAACGTGTTGACTTTTTCGTTGACTTTGACCCGACCCAAGTTGACTTTTAATCAAACTTAACCAAATGTTTGTGCAATCGTTCTAACATGCTTTTATACTTGTATCTTGCATGAAATGTGACAACTTGACTCACATGCTATAGTAATCGAGTCGTAACGAGCCATAGGACTAATTGAACATCTTTGACCAATCGTGTTTATCGTTATTAATACGACCTATTTGTTTAGGTCAAGACTAGCATTGTTCTTTGCACACGTTTACTTGTTGAAGTACTTTTACATACGTGCACTCAAGGTGAGATCATAGTCCCACTTTTACTCTTTTGAACTTACATTTGGGATGAGAAAACATAAACGTTTCTTCTTACTAAGTGAACACAAGTACAGGAAAACAAACATTTTACATACGAGTTTAGAACAAAATCCTCAATTCGATTATCATTAGTTACACTTGCGGGTGTAAGCGAGAACTTATGTTGTATGGATCCATATGGGTTTGACAAACCCTCATTCAGACGGTTCGCTACCGTTTACGAATGAAATATATTTTCGAGAAACAGTGTATGTTCTAACACTATTGTGATGGGGTTCTATGGAAGGAATGTTAAGCCTTGATAATTGGGTGCTCGTGAATATTAACTTTTAGAATGTATTACTATTATATCAATGTTATAAATCTTGTGGTTCACTTGCACTTACTTACTTAAACCTATGATTTCACCAACGTTTTCGTTGACAGATTTCTATGTTTTTCTCAGGTCCTTGAACGTTTTGTGATACATACTTCCACTCATTACTTTTGATACTTGCTTGGATGTCGAGTATACATGCATACGTGGAGCGTCTTTTGGCTACTTTTAAATTGTGTCGCATATGTTTCAATTGTACTTTAAACTTTGTAATGTAACTAGTTGTCGAACTACTTTGTAAACCTTGAAACATCTTTACTTTTGAAATGAATGCGACATACTTTTGGTCAAACGTTGTTTTAAAGACTTATGACCACGTAACGGGACCTAAGTAGACGGCGCCGTCAATGATGATTTTATCGAGTCGCTACAGTAGTGCTTAACTTATTCTTCAACTTTTAAATTTATAAAACCTTTTATTTAATACACTTTAACACCCTAACGAGCAACAAAACCCGATCAGATGTAGTTTTTTAGGTTATCGTCCCAAGAGAGCGTAGATGCGGATAAGAGTTGTTTTATTTAAATAATTTAATTCTTATTAAAGAATTAAAGATAGATTTTTATGTCTTTTATGGGATATATTCTTATCTCTTAGGAAAGAGATGCTTTAAAGATAAACAAAGTAATAAAATAAAACAAGGAATTAAAGATTCAAAATAAACAGATAAAAGTAAAAGCAGTTACATGAACAACTAACTCATACGAGAATCATATTAGGCAAGTTTCAAAATTTATATTAACACAAAATTAAGATAACAATCATAGACCAATCATTATCCCTAAGTAGGTTAAGACAAGTGTTGCATATCATTCAATAAGCAGGACTTAAAGCATATGCTAGATACGTGATGTGCATAACTAACATCTCAATTCTTCATGTTCAACTCAATTACATGATACATATTAATCATGTGATGAGGATCAATATGCAAATAGACTGAAAAATTATATAAGTTATTAGACACCAAGTAGATCAACTCAAGTTACTAGCTGAAAGTCAATTACGACTAAGTTCTCATGCAATCGTTAATTAAACAAATCCAAACGAAGGTTCTTTGATTAAGCCTAACAAAATGAAACTCTATTATATAAGCGTAATTCCAATTAAACAAGTTTATCACTATTAAGCTTTTTAACTTAGTTACTTGCAATCCAATTTAACAAGTTTGATGGACTAGATCTAAATAAGTAGCATGAGTCGAATAATAGATCATCGGATCAAGTACTAATCAATCCTAAAATCATGTTATTTAATCATTAAGCATGGCAAACAAGTGTTTTTAAGCAAAACAGATTTGAAATAGTTCAAACATTATTATAGAAACTCGACCATACAGATCTGGAAAAGAACCAGAAATAGTACGGATGAAGCACTCGAAGCTGGCGGCTTCCTTCCAGCCAAGCTGGTGGCTTGGGATGGTGAGGCCGGCGGCTTCATCTGATTCCCAGATGAAGTTCAGTTTTCGTCCACGTAACCACTATGAACGTTTAATTCATAGGAAAAGACGAACAGAAATAATTACAGTAAATAAAATAGATTAAACAATAAAGTAAAGATAGAATCATACCTTAAAAAGGTAGATGTAAGAAACTCGAATTGAAACTTGAATGATTCTTGATTACAATGAATAAATCTAATCTAAGGGTTTAGGGATAACCCTAAAAGAAAAACGAACTAATTAAATTACTAAACTATTGAATTATTGAATTACATATGAAAACTGAGACCAGAGACCTCTATTTATAATATTCAGAAACGGTGGCCAAGCCGGCGGCTTGCCTTAGGTCGGTGACTCCTTCTGCAAGTTTAACTTAATCCGCATGCACAAATCTTTTAACCGTCATAATTAAGCCGGCGGCTTGGTGGAAGGCCGTCGGCCTTAGTGATCCGGCAAATCTTTCTGATTTTGTTTCCATTTTTACTTGAACTTGTTCGATAAGTTGAGAAACCGTGTCCATTAGGCCGGCCACTTCAGGATGAAGCCGGAGGCTTCCTTTGCTTTTTACTTGGTCAACAAGTTTATTCAATTCTGCGAGCAATTCTAGAATACTCTGACACTTTCACTACAAAGCCGGCGGCTTCCTTGAACCCTGCCTGGTGGCATCATGGCCTTTTCTGCAGTTTTCTCTGTTTTTGATCCTGTTTTGATACATAACTTTGATAAAATCATTAGAAATACCTTTTTCTCATTTTACCCATTTTAGTGTGTTTTAGGATTAAAATGTCTTTAAAATACTAAGATAACTCCTCAGAATGTTATTAAAAAACTGTATAATTTAGGAGTTATCAGTCCACCTAAAACAAGCGGTACAACCATATTCTCTTTCATATCTATAATCACATAATCTGTTAGGAATTCTAACTCACCAACTTTAAAAATCAAATTCTCAGCAATTCCTAAGGGTTGACCAATAGATTGATCAATTAACCTAACACCCGTATTGGTTGGCTTAAGGTCACTTAGGTTTAACCTCGATTATAAATTATATGGCATCAAATTAATACTCACACCTGAATCATCTAAAGATTTTAGCAACTCCGACCCATCTACTTTACAAGGTACAATGAACGGCCCAGGATCACCTAACTTGGGTGGCATTTCATTCTTCTTCAAAATTAATGCACATTACTCCTCAAGATATGCGGTAGATGATTTCTCGTGCTCACCTTTCTTATCAATAAGATCCGTTAATAATTTACCATAATTGGGCATACCTGAAAGAACATCAACCAAAGGTACATTCACACAAATATTACTATCTTTATTTTAAGACTTACAATCGGGTACCTTTCATTGCTCGGATCGAATGGCTTTTGGATATGGAATATGTGGCTTGTACAGTTGCAACTTAGGTGAAGGTTTCACCTTAACTTCTTCTTTCTCTTCAATCTACTACACAAAATCATTAACTCTCAACCTAGGACACTATGTAGTCTCCATAGTCTTCACCTCATCAACACGAAACCGCATATAATCCGACATACTGGATAATTCAGAAAAAAACCACATCACCAAACTCATTTGAAACACTCTATCTCCAATTATATCCTCTAGCCCTTCCTCGTCAAATTCACTATCAAAAATAGACACATAATTAATAGGATAAAACTCATGTGTGCTGAAACGTATCTCATCCCCCTCATAACTCAAAATTGCATTGACATTCGAGTAGTTAGAAAACTAAGGACCCTTGTTCTTTTGGGAAGTACTTGCATTCACGGGTTGAGGTTGAATTGAAATATGATTTGGGTTAACCTGAGTGTTAGATAGAAGAGTACTTGGTGGGCTCTCCCCTAAAATATGTGAAATCCTACCCACATCTCTCTCTAAATTCTGAATAGAAGCCTGTTGATTTCTTATTTGTTCCTTCATCAACTCAGTATCTTGTTTCAAAAGTGCTCCATTCTCCTCAGACTTAATCATAAACTCTCTCAACAAATCCTCTAATGAAGGACTCTTTTCAAATTGTAGTTGAAAATTCTGTTGAGGTTGACCTTCGAAGTTAGGTTGACTATGGTTGTAGAAACCCAGTGGCCCATTTCTTTGATATGTGCTATTTCTCAAATTTTGTTGGAACCCCTGATTTCCTCCATTCTGTTGAGACAAGAAATTAACTTGTTCCTCTATCGTCATTTGATCATAATCTTTGGTAAGGTGCGGACCTTGACATACTTCATAACCTACCTTCATATCATGAGTATCATTGGTCAACTTATCCATTTGCCTTCCAAAAGTTTCAAACTTGGCACTAATCAATGCAAGATCATCACTAGTATCGGCACTAATGACTTTGGAAGTTCTAGAAAAATCTAACTCGATGCCAATCATGAGAGTGCGTGGCTATTTCAGTAATAATAGAATGGGCCTCATCTAGTGTCTTATGAAATATCTATTCTTTAAGGGTAGCCACATTAACACCCGTATAAAAAATCTGAACCTTTTGAAATGTGTTCAACCCGTGTTGAGGACACATCCTTAAAATTTTACCAAACCGGGTCCAAGCCTCATAAAGTGTCTCCGTTGGCTTTTGAATAAAATGGATGATATCACTTTGTAATTTCGTAGCTTTGGAAGAAGGGAAAATAGTTGTAAAAACCTATCAACCATCTCATCCCAAGTAGTGATCTCTCCTGCAGGTAGTGACTCTAACCAATCTTTTTCATCGTCCTTTAAAGACCATGGAAATACCCTCAAATAAACCACTGCATCATGAACCCCCCTTTAATTTTAACAAGTTGCAAATTCCCTTGAAAGTATGGAGATGCTCGTTAGCATCTTCTTTTGGTGTACCACTGAATTGGTAGTGATTAGAAATCATGTGAAGAAACTGCCCCTTAATCTCATACTCTTCCGGCGCATTAGGTTGTGTAATCGCATGACCATTACCGGTCCTCGTACCCTTCATCAAAGCTTCCATCGTTTGATTCTCGTCACCCATCTCTTCTTCTACCTTAGTAACTAACTCAGAATCTGAAATATATAAGGGTAATGCAGCAAAACCCTCTAAAATCGCATGTTCTTCCTTAACCTTGCTGCGTGTCTAGTAAACTCTAGCAAGTTCAGATAACGAAATCACAAAATCTAATATTTGTCAACACCATGTCTCATACACTAACCTGCAATCACAACACAGCAAACAAATGCGCCTACGCAAACAAACAAAATAAAAATAAAAATAAAGAAAATAACTTTTACAAAAATTAGATTATCACAAAAGGATCGAATAACCAAAAGCTACTTAAAATCCTAATTAAAACCGCTCCCCGACAGTGGCGCCAAAGAGATGATGTGCTAAATCGTAACCTAATTTAACTAGTTAGAAATAATTAAAAACTAGCACACAATACAAGCAACTAAACTTGATTGAGGAGTAATTAGTAAGCAGATAGACTAGTTCCTTCCACAGAGAGCAGTTAATCAAGATTCTAAAAACTATTAAGTATCCTAAAGGTTAAAAGGGAGTTTTGTTTAAACTAAAATAAAAGTAAAGTAAATAAATGAATAACAAAATAAAGAGAAACATTGTCCACTTTAATGCTCAACAAGTGACCAAGATTGTTCTTTTGTTATTAAACCTTTAGTAAAGGTCTAGATAAACAGTTTATATCGGTCCCACGAAATCAATAAACTAAAGGCTTAATGATATCAGTTAACTCACATTAACATCTTTCAGAGGTCCTATTTTTACCCTTTTAATTAATGAGACTATCTTTTGGTTAAACTCACATAAAACCTAGATTATTGAGATCACTTAAAAGAACCTACGCCATTGTGTTATCACAATATTTTTCCAATTACCACTTACACTCACATGCAAGTGTCTAGATAACTAAGTGTTGAAGTACAAGCTATGAACATTGATAAACTCACATAAAGCAACACATAAACTTGTATAATTGAATTTATATAATTAGATAAACACAACAATGGATCTTTCAAGAAAGTACGGTTAATTAAACATAAAAACCTCAATAATCCAAGACATAGAACAATGCCAAAATCATAAATTCTACATTAAAGTGAACACAAATAAATTTAGCCTAGCATAATAAAAGATGGAACAATCAAACAATTGGACATGGTAGAATTTATAGTGAAATCACTAAAAGTGATGTAAACTAGGTGTACCAATGATGATCTTGATCCAATCTTCAATCTTGATGATGCCCTAGATTGAATGTGATGAAAAGTATCTCAAAAACCCCTTAATTCGTAGGTAAATTTGACTGGAAATCGTATGGGATAAATGGCCAAAACCTTCCCTATTTGTACAAAATTCGTAACTTGTTGGACAATCCAGACACAGATGTGCCGCATCTAAAGTGATGTGCCACATCCTTCCCATGTCATGTTCTGCATCCTTAGAGATGTGCCGCATCTCTTGCCGTCTTTCTTTAATGTACTAAAATATAAAGGGCCATGCGCCGCATCTCTTGCTGACATTGCTTTTTCTCTCTTTTTAACACATTTGAGTTGAATTCTTCACTTTTACTCAACTTGCTGCTCTTTATTAACTACCTTTGCTTGAAATCATCTTTTTGCATAATTAATAACCATATGTCTTCAAATCTTTGTCAAATGAATCAAATTAGAAATCGGTGACGCTCGTAAAATGTCTATAAAATGCACGTTATCAAAGAGCGTCATTCGGAAGACCGGACCTCCTTAAGGATGGAACAAATACATCCTATGTGGTAAGGTGGGTGGCGTTCACTTTTCTTTTTAAGAGAAATAGTGCAATCAAGCAAAAAATTTTAACAGACAAGTTAAGGCCCGATTTCTGACCAAAAATCTGAACAAAACACAAACACCACAGTTAATAAATAGAGTACATGCAATCAACTCAACATAACATTAGTGATAACATCTCCAAATAAGCTCAATAAACCACTTAACAACTTGGCTTTTGAATAATTCAAAAAAATTTAATTTAATTTTTTTTAAAATGAGTCAAAAAATTAATACATGCAACCAAGTGTAATAAATCCGCGAGAACTTATAGCTTTCCCCCCACACTTAAGATCATGTAATGCCCATATTAAATGAAATTAGATAATCAAATATAAATTTGAGAGACCAATAGATTAATTGGAACAAAGATACCCGGATGTAGAGCTGAAAATTGCAAAACGGAATGACAGACAGCTCTACACTGACATTATTCCTCAATTGTCATCACACAACTTTCAACAAGTAGTACCTGTAATGAATACACAAAAAACATAATATTTTTGGTATTTTAAAAAGTTTTCAAATTTTTGTAAATTTTCAATTTTTCAATAGATATTATACAAACTTTACAAGGATATGTATGTGGTTCATATTTATTAACTAGTCGTGCAATTGACTCGACCCCATATTTCATTGCCTAGTGAGGTCATCTTCCCCAACACTTATCGGACGACATATGAAATCAATGGGAAAAACTCCACGAATCAGCAATGTGAGACAGTCATTAACCCCTCGGGTGGTATATAATACATCAAATTCCTTTTTCAGTCTCCCGTAAAAAGGATGACGCCACTCGAGAATCAATAATTGACTCTTATCCATGTGCAGCTTGTAATAGCAGGTTTACGCTCCTAATTGCCTCAAACCCAAATGGATCATCATCCACCATCTTATAACGGCTAATCTCTTGTGGGTAGACAAACTCAAAAGGAGAAGAAGAGTCCCCAAGCAGTTCTTCAATATCTAGCTCCTCTCCTAAAAGGTTATCAGTCGTGACAATTCCTAAAAGCTCCATCAGTTCAACCTCGGGATCAAAGTCATCACATCTATCACCAACCTCGGTCAAATCTAAGGTGTCAATATCAAATAAAGTTTGAATTTCATCTTTCAAAGATAACTCAACCATCGAGATAATTGGAACAGGAGGTGGTGAAAGGGTAGATTGTGAAACCAAAATGAGCTCTTCCCCATCTACAATCAAATTCAGCTCAACCTCTTTGACCTCAGTAGTTAAAACCTCCTCATTATCACCACTATACCTGAATGGATCACTACATATTGAAAAGATCTCTAGTGTAGTACCTTCATCCTTATCACTATCATACCCAAGTGTATAAACTAGACAGAACTCGGGCTAACTTCCTCAACCTCTTCGACTTTAGGAGTAAAATCCTCCTCATCCTCACTATCCTAAGAATTACCACTTATCACCCTAAATCCCTCTTCATCAATATATGGCTCAAACAATGCAGACTCAGAAACAACTTGGGTGATAGGTGGTAGTGTAACGGAAGTCTCAAAATCAATCTCTGGTCGGACAATATGGGTAGAACTCCCCAATGGAGACAAAGGAATATCGTGATAATCCCTGGTCAATTTGTATTTAGCCATTAAATGCATAGGAATATCATTAATATCCTTGATCAACTGGAACCCTCCACCAACATCCCTCGAATGAAACCTAGCATTCAAAACTGATTTTGCCCCTTGATATTCATTCCAACCTTGGTTCATGGCTTAATTAGAAAGATAGGAACATTACAATCACAATATCAACTAAAATGGTAACTACCACAAGTCTCTCAACTGGTGGAGTCCACATCAGTTAATCATTAAGGTCAGTCATGTCTTCTTACCTAGCTACAATCACAGACAGGAAACAAAAACATAAAATAAAAACACATAACAAAAAGAAAGCAAGCACCTTTTGCAAGAATTGGACTCCCACAAAAGGTTCGAACAATTAAAAGCAATTAAAATCCTAAACAACACACTCCCCGGCAGCAGTGCCAGAAAATTGATGTGCTAACATGCAACCTAAAAATAACTTGAAAAATTACCTAAAACTAACACACAATACAAACAACTAAACTTGATCGTATAGAAACTAATAAGTAAAAGACTAGTTCATTCCATAGATAGCAGTTGTATAGACTTTAAAAAAAATAATTATCCTAAGTATATGGGGAATTTGATTGAATTTAATTAAACTAAAGTAAAGTGAAATTAATTTAAAATAAATGAAACTCGAAGATGAAAGGTAGTATTCACTTTGATGCTTAACAAATGACAAAGATTGTTCTTTTGTATTTAAACCGGTTATTAAAAGTTATAATTAAATGGTTATATCAATCTCACAATATCAATAAACTAAGAGCTAACGAATTCAATCAATTCACATTAACATCATTCATAGATTTTACTCTGTTCAATAAACGAGACTCTTCCTTGGTTAAAACTCACATAAAATCTAGCCTATTAAGATCAATCAAAATAGTCCACACAATTGTGGTATTACAATGCTATTCAATCACCACCTAAACTCACATGTAGATGTGTAAATCACTAAGTGCTGAAGTACGAACTAGATATCACCAATTATCTCACAATAACTAGTCAATAATCCATATAATTGATTTAAAGCATATAAACAATCACAACAGTTGATCTACGGAAGAACACAATTAATCAAACATAATAACTTCAATAAACCATAATATAGAACAATCCAAAATCATAAGTCTTACATTAAAGCAAACGCAAGGGTTTTTAGCCTAATAAATTTGTGAAGAAACCAAACAAACAATTTGAAACAGTAGAATTCATAATTAAATCACTAAAATAATGAAAACTAGATGTACCAATGATGATCCTTGATCCAATCTTCAATCTTGATGATAAAATGGCTTAAAGATGGTGAAACATAACCCCAAACGCTTCCAATTCGTAGCTGAATTCATTTTCATAAAACTGGCCAACACCTTCTCTATTTATAGGAGAATTACGACTTGTTGACCAACACAGGGACAGGTGTGCCACATCTCTCAGGATGCGCCACATCCTTCTGCGTGTTTGAACCCATGTTCCGCATTTTCCAATTGATGTGCTGCATCGAATATTGAGTGTTTAGAAATTGATTGATTGATCTATAGGGATGCGCCGCATCTTCTCGTGATGCACCGAATCTGATACTGAAAATGCATTCTCCGTCAGTATTCTTACTTTGGAGCTGACTTCTTCCATAATATCAACCATAATGCTCCCTTTTAAACTTCTTTGCTTGAAATCATCATTCTAATCCTTTCACCATCAAATGCCATCAATTATAGATCAAAACTAACACATATGAACCCGATATTGCGAGATAAAAGATGTACATTTAAAAAGAACAATATCACCTTACAATCTTGTAAACCTAAAAAAAACAACATTTACCGAAACAAGTGGCACACCCGAAGAGCTACCAATACAACCACCTAAACGATCTTCAAAAGTCACATTATTACCCGCAGAGCTATCACTGATATTCCCACAAGCATCATCAAACAAACTTTGGACAGCATCCCCCAAAATCAATATCATCTTCGTTATCGTGCAAAGGCATCAAACTTGACTTGACACTTGTGGGAGCTATCCCGTTCGAACTCGACAATGTTACACCAACAACCTTCAATCTACCTTTGTTTACCATGCTTCACAAAATCCATTACACGAATTATCAATGCAATAACAATAGTTTCTACCGCTACTTAACATGAAAACCGGATTGCTAGTCTTCGATTTATCTTTGTTCTCATATTTTCCTAATTTCATCAAATTCCATGACTCAACCACTAGAAGAAACTATAAACGAAATTTGGGGCCTTCATTACCACACATCTCCGAAACACCACAGCTAAAGGCATCAAGCTCCATTATCCCAAACTTTAAGCCCAAATTTACATTCGAGGCTCAGCACTGTCCCTAAATAACAAATTAGGGTCATGATCTTCGTGGAAATCCATCAAAGATATATCAAAACTTTTGAAAAGAATACGATTTAAGCTATTGACATCCGAGATTTCCATCACCCAAATGTTAAATCTTGCGCACTTCGAGTGTTCAAAATCTACAATAACCAAGTTATGAATATGTTTTGCATTCTTCAAGTTAATAAACATAAAAAGAAAACCAATGGTTCATAAACTTGAGGAAGATTTAGATACGACAATGACTTTACCAAACAATTCGGCTACTTCTGGGGCACTTTCTTCGGGTACTCGCGTAACCGGAATGCCTATAATTTTTAACCAAGTCTATGATGAAAAGAGGTGGCTTGATAGGTCAGATCATGGTGAGAATAGAAGAAATGATAAGATTGAGTGAGACTCGGTATGTAAGAACAGATTCAGTATTAGAGAGATTCGATAAAATTACATTCCACAGCTTCTTAAACTATTTTACAATGCAATGGCTATCTAATTAGGACTACTTAGGTTCCTTATATAGCCCTCTTCTAAGGAACCTTCATTTAGGCTTATTTCACATTAACACTATACTACTTTCGGGGTCCTAACAATCTCCCCATTAGTGTTAAATGTGAAAATTACAATGTAATCCTACTTTGTAATCTTGAGAGGTCCAAACTTGAGTTTCTCTCGTGTGCCATCTGGTTTTGAAACTTCAACTTGATTTTCTGAAACTTGCTTAGATGGTTTCTAGATGCCCCACGCTTTTCTTGGATCTCCCTCGTGTAATGGATATTCATCCATTTCTTTGAAATATCTCCTTTTTCTTTGACCACGAATTATCTCAAATTGTCAAGTTTGGATCCGGAGCTTTAGACGATCTCTGATGTGCTTTATGAACTCTCCAAGACCCATTTTCATGTTTATGTCATCAAACTTTCTTTGACAAATTTTAAGATACTTCAGTGCAGCCTTGAGTGGACCATCTGAATATTTGTTTAAATCTTCAGTGCAAATGAATACTTTTTCTTTCTGAGAATTCACAAACACAAACCCTTCGGGTTCGAATTGCATTTGAAACATTCTCATATCCTCCAGTCCCTCTGTAAATTGATTCGGACAAGTTATTCGAATCTTTTTCCTATTAGCTTCGAGACCAAATTGAAAATCTTCATGTCTCATCATATAACAACCCTCATTTTTCCACTCTGTAATGACTATAATACCCCTAGGGTTTCATTGTTGATTCGTACATTACATTAGGGTTGTTAATCGGACATAATAAATGAAGTAATTAATATTCATAAACCAAACGCTAACCCTAATACTCGTAATTAATGAACTAAACCCAAAACCTAATCATTTAGTGTAAACCCTAATTATTTAATGTAACCCTAACCCTAATAATAATATTATTATTAACATTATTATTATTATTATTATTATTATTATTATTATTATTATTATTATTATTATTATTATTATTATTATTATTATTATTATTATTATTATTAAGTGTATATATTACGTATTAAAAAGTATGTACTAAATATTAGTGTAAATAAAATGTAAATAAAATATAAATATGAGTATATATTAAATGATTAAGTAATGGGAGACAAATGTAAATTTGTAAATTTAAAATTTAAATATATGCATATATATATATATATATATATATATATATATATATATATATATATATATACTGAAAATAGATAAATATGTAACAACCCAACCCGTTAACCAACCAAAAACGCGGAATAAAAAAAAAATTTAAAACTGATCTGGAGGGTGCGCGGCGCGCACCACTGCCTATGCGCGGCACGCACAAGGCCTGACACAGTTCTGATCAAAATGTCCATTTTTCGCGAAAAGATCTTTGACTTCCCGACACTTTTAGACCGAACGCTTTTCACAACAAACTTATATATGTAAAACTAACACGAATCAAACATAAAAATGATGTTTTACGAGAGGGGCCCACACGACCCAAAAATACAAGTTTAATACAAGTTTAGAGTTTCGACCACCAAAAAGTTTAAATTCCAAACTACACAATGAGCATGGCGTTTGGAATTAAACTACCCAACTACCGGTCAAACTCCAAGAGCTACTAAAGCCAAAAGCGTCCCCTAGTATCAAGCGGGATCTCTAGTCCAATACGATGCCCTTACCCTTGTCCAAAACCGAACCTATAAAATGGTAAACAACGAGAGGGTAAGCAAAGCTTAGTGAATGCAATAATTATACGAATGCATATATAATTATACCTACTTGCATACACTTACACAAACCGCAAACATGCTAGCAACACAATTAGCTTATCGTCACATTAACAAGCTATAATCTCCAATACCACAAGCTAGCAACAACCGCATAATAATATTACTCGAAATGATATAATATGCTTACAACACAAGTAACCATGGTTAACCAATAGTACAAGGGAATGGCGCTCGCGAAAACGTTATCGGTGTTCGTAACATCCGTTAGGGCACTTAACACCTCGTACCACTAACCCCTAGGGTGGCACCTTAAAACCTCGGCACATGACCCCGAGTGGCATCTTAACACCTCGATGCATCACTCATTATTTTACGGAGTGGTGTCTTAACACCTCGACACTACACTCCTAGGTGGCATCTTAACACCTCGATGCTACACCCGAGTGGCATCTTAACACCTCGATGCTACACTCTTCACGTGAAACGTGGTGTCTTAACACCTCGACACTACACCTTTCACGCTACAACAAATAGATACATTATATACATACGTATATAATTATTCCACTCACCTCAAAGTCTTGTGAAAAGATACCCGAGCTTGCAAGACCTCAAAGTAACGTACCTATCATATTATACACATCATCAAATGCAAACTCAAGTCGGTCTACCAAACCCTTTCACCATTCTAAGCCATTTTGACCCAATGGTGCAATTTCAACCCATTTGCACCCTTAACCCTAAATTGGGTCAACACACACCAAAACCCTAATCATTCGTCAAGATGGGTTTAAAACACATTTAGGTCACAAGGCTAACTCATTTTCATAATTGCTAGGCCACTTAGGTCATTAAAGACTCATTTGACCCATTTCAAGGTCAACACACCTATTTGGGTCATCCACACCCAATAACACCCATTTACATATTATTAAAGTGTTATAGCACTAACTAACTAAATTTAAGACTCAAAAGTCCAATTAACACATTCAAACTCTAGGTTAGTCATCAATGAGCCTTCATAACCCATATTCACCCAAAAATCCCCAAAATACTAATAAAATGGGTCTTTGGTTCATCACTAGCCCAAACCCTAACCCTTAAAGCAATTAAAGTAAGAAATTGGGTTTTATAACTTACCAACACAATCACCACGTAGCTATCGACTAGATGAACGACTTTATAACTTGCACCGAGACCCGATTCAACCTCTTTCACCCTTTAATGGAGCTTTCTCTCACAAGGATTGCACTCTCTCTCTAGTGTTTAATTGGAGAAGATGAGGTTGTTGTGGGAGTAGTAAATGAGCTCCCCAAAACTGATCTAGGATATTAAATTCGGCCCCAAAGTGAAATTACACAATTGCCCTCAAAATATCACATTAAAACAGTAAAAAACCCGGCTACAGTAGGGAGTGCGCGGCGCGCTCCCTTTGGTGTGTGCGGCGCGCACTAAGCTCAGATTGCTCTCTGACTTCTGTTTAACTGCATAATCATTCCCACACTTTATGTACTCTATATACTCTGCTGTACAATGAAGATTAGGGTCTTACAAAATATATAATAAATATGTTAATAAATAAAAGAAGATAAAATACAATTAATTCTAGAATGTTCCAATTAATAAAAAAATAAAAATAAAAAGGAAAAAGGCCTAAAAGTCGGCCAAGTTAAAAAAGGGAAAAAAATTATTTAATTTAATTAAATTAATTTTCTTGCTCTCCCAGTAATTAAAAACTATAAATAGGGCCATAACCCCTCATAATTTTTGTATCAAAATTTTGGAAGCTTTTTAAAAATCTTAAAATATTTGTAAGATTTTTCTTTTCTTTTCTTTCTTTTCTTTTCTTTTTCTTTTTCATTTTTTTCTTTTTCTTGTTCTTTTTTTCGGCCGAAACCCCCAACAACAAAAAAAAAAAAACTTTTGCACTTTGTAAAATTTTTCTAAATTCATGATAATTAGCTACATGATTGATAAGTTTTATAAAAATTATTTTCTCAGATTTATGAGTTGATTTAACAATTTTAATTAATTTCTTTGTGTTTGCATTCGGCCGAAAATACACACACACACACACACACACACACACACACACACACACACACACACACATATATATATATATATATATATATATATATATATATATATATATATATATATATATATATATATATATATATATATATATATATATATATATATATGCGGTATACATATATATTTATAAAAAAATAGGAAAAAGGTTAATTAAGCTATACAAATATTTTTCTAGTAAAGTATTATATTTAATTTAAATAATTAGGTCAGTGGATATTTTACAAAAATTAAATTCAAATTTTTTAATATTTAATGATAAAAACAAGGTGAAATTCATAATAAAAATATATACATTAAATAAATAATAATAAATAATTTTTCTGAGTTCATAAACTTTTTTTTAGATCTGAGAAAAATATAAAAATTAATTTATGGGTCGAATTAATAATTATTACATAATTAAACATTATTATTATGTAAATAGGAGGTAAATAAGGAAATAATTATAAAAATAAAGAAAAATTTTATTTAATATTTTTATACAGGTTAATTAACTGTAAGAAACTTATAAAAATTTTAAAAATAATTATTTATATTTATTTAGTATTTTATGTAGAATTAAACTTTTTTATGGTTAAATTAAGAATGGAAACAAATATAAATACAAAATTTTAATAAAATTACTTTCTTAAATTTTTCTACTGATTTTTATAATTAACTAAGACTATAAAAATTATGTATATGATTATAGATATTTAATTAATTATTTAAGTATTCATGGATAATATTGAGTTAATAAAGTACTATATTATTAAGTATCTTGTAAATTAAGTAACAAATAATATAATACATTTATGTTATATATAGTATGAGATAATAATTAGTATATTGTAGATATTAATTAATTTAAGTTAAGATAGAAATTATAGCTTGAATAATAATACATATATAATTATTAAACTATAATTAGTTATATAATACAAATAGTAACTATATAATTAACTTAGCTATATAATGAAAGATTATACACCTATAAAATGTGAAGGTTATAATCAAGATAACGTGCACTATATACGAACCTCATCGCTACATATGGCCTAGGGTGATCCTTGTTGCCTTATGGGAACCGCTTGTGGATTTCGAATGCCATGACATAGATTCTGGTCAAGAATCCTGGGCGCCCGGTAACAACTGACCATCAGAGTTACTTGTATGATAGCAACGAGATTTGGGTAAAGGTGTACAACGTCTTGTTATAGATTATAACCCAAACTTTCTATAATTAGAAAGTTACTATAAGTGGAAACTTTCCATAAATGGTAACTTTTCGAAAATGGAAATTATTTTAGAAAACCATCGTTATTAGTATAATTATTATAATTAAGTCTTTTAGGCAATATCTGATCGTACGTTCTATCTCTAGGTTGAGATTTCGATCACGTTCTTTCGTTCAATTCATTTCTCTTGTGGAATAACTCTTATGTGCTACTAAGGTGAACTCATAGCCCCGTTTTTACATATTTTATTATATTTTATAAATCTTGGGGTGAGACACATGCTTGCTTTAAATGATTTATAATTTAGACACAAGTGCCTAAACTTTTTGATATACAACTTCGTGAGACATTGTTAACTTGTATTCTTACATGCAAATCCCCGCCATAATATCGTTAATTCCTGGAATTAAAATGTTGCAAGCTTAATTATTGTGAGTAGGCCTATTGAGAGTGACGTCTCTACCCATTGACCAATCGTCAAGGGGGTACATAATAATGATTACCGACACCCGTACAGTGTCAGAGGTTAATGTTTAGCTCGATATTATAACTCATGGCATATTGAATATTTTGAAATAAATCTTGTGGTCTAAACTTATTAATGATTAAACCTATGATGTTCACTCAACCATTTTGTTGACATTTTAAGCATGTTTGTCTCAGGTGAAGAATAGCTTATGTGCTGCCCTATGTTGATTGTTTGCTGTTGCATTGGAGTCCACATTATTTACATTTTATCATTTGTTAAACATTGATTACATTTGGGTTTACCATGTAAAACATTTCGTTTTCCACTGCAATTGAATTTAAACGTTTCATTTAGAGTCGTTCTCGTTTATATAACTGTGTGATGATATTGGAAAAGTCATATTTACCCCGACTGTATTTGGGGGTATGACAGATTGGTATCAAAGCACAGTTTGTTATAGAGAACCAGGATTGCATTTATGTGTGCCTTATGTGTTAGGGTACCTTAGCAATCTATAGGACTATGATCTTTCCTGACTTAAGATTTTAGTGTATTTCCTTATTATTTCCTTTCGTGCTTTTACGTCTACCTTAGAAACATTCTGATTTCTTTCTTACCTTTCTTTTAGGATGTCGAGCCACAACCCAATCGTTATTTCTTACTCCGAAGAATCAGATATGGAGAGATCCGTTCACACTCCAGCTTATAGACCCGTTTCTCCACCAACATCTACAATTTATCGACTGGCTACTCCACCCGCACCTCCGGTCTACACATCTGCCACTCCACCACACTCATCGGTAAAGGAAGAACCTCAAAATGATTATGATGGGGACGATGAGGGTGATGATGAAGAGATTGAAGAACACATTGAAGGTGAGGATGATTCCGAGGAGGAACCCGAGGAAGAGTCTGAACCCGAAGAAAAGGATGTGGTTTGGGAACCAGCTAATGAGGAGGTTAATCTGGCTTATGATGGTCTTGGAGTTATCTGCAGTTTAGAAGATGATTTCGAGGAGGAAGTTGATCCTCCTGTTACTAAGACTCCCTCACCTAAGAGGAAGGAGCCGGAGACTCCAGCTACTGACGATGCTAGTACATCTAAGAAGTCAAAGACTTCTGAGTTTTTCTACTCCGAGTATGATCATGCTCTAGTTCGGTGTGATATCATGAACCTACAAAGTCGCACTGTAACTTTTAGAGATACATTCTGCGATCATTTGGCTCAGATGGAGAAGCACGTGGACTATACAAATAGCGATGTGAAAAGGGTCTATGACAAGTTCTCCGTGATGTTTGCTAGGCAAGAGAGAGCTCGACCGCCAGCATATTGCACTGGTGGAATTAGAGAAGTTTGTAATGTACTTTAAGGGGTACATTAAGGACCATTTCAAGGCTCCGTCGCCTAAGAAAGATTAGATCTTAGGATTCTCATTTATTTCCATTTTCGTTGTTTATGTAAAGGCATATGCCTAAGCTACATTAGTTTTCTTTGATTCATGTAAAACTAGTGGTTTTATGGTTTAATTCAAGTATTTTGATTACATCTTGTTATTCCTACCATTTATCGTGCCTCAATTCGAATATGTTTGGATATATCTGTTTGGTTTTATTTGTTGTGTGAACCTTGTGCATTTATAAAACTTATCATTTATTAGCACCACGAACTCTTCAACTAATACTGTATTTATGTATTGAAGAACGATGGCTCAATCAACTCGAGGTGCTACCAATATTTCGAATGTCTCTTTGACTCCTGGTCAATTCCAATAGCTATTGGCCGCTGCACAAGGCAATCATAACAATCACCATGGGAACAACCAAGGAAATCCTCCCACTTCTTGCAGCTACAAGGAGTTTATGAATTGCAAGCCTCCGTCTTTTAAGGGAAGTGAGGAAGCTGTCGAACTAACTCGTTGGTTCAAAAATCTCGAATCCATCTTTCGTATCTGTAACTGTGCGGATGCCGACCGAGTGAAGTATGCCACTCACATGCTAAGTGGCATAGCTCTAACATGGTGGAACGGCTATGCCCAAACTGTGGGGCTAGATGCTGCAAACGCTATTGATGTTAAAGCTAAGGGGTATAAAATACTATTAAATTTTACAAGGAAATACTATTAAATACGATACAATTTTACACAAGATATTTATTTATTTATAGAATGGATATACTTAAACCTTGCTACAACACTTATAGGCAGTGTACCTAATCGTACAGTAGTGTAGTTTTTAGTAAGTCCGGTTCGTTCCATAGGGAATCTTTTAAACAAAGCTTAACACTATATTAGTTTAATTTATAAAAATACAAATATATATATAAGTAATATTATTATTATAAAAAGGGGGTTTTTACCGTTTAATGACCGGTTTGTCGATTTTAAAAATTTTAGTCGCAGTTAAAACCTAATGTAAAATATTAAATAAATAAAAGACTTAATTTAAAGCGTAAAATAAATAACGATAATGAAATTGCAATAAATAAAATTGCAATAATTAAAAAGTACGATAATTAAAAGTGCAATTAAATACAATAACAGTAAATAAAAGTGCGATAATTAGAAGTGCAATTAAATATAAAATAAAGGAAATTAAATATGAAATAAAAGAATTATGCTTATTTAAACTTCCGTAATCATGATGTTTGACGTGTTGATTTTAGTTTTATGCCCATGGGTTAATTGTCCTGGATTATTTAATATGTCCGTCTGGTTTTTGTCCATAACAGTCCATCAGTCATAAATATAAAGTGCGAGTGTCCTCGTCAAATTATCCTTATACCCGAAGTCAAATATTCCAACTAATTGGGGACTTAAACTGTAACAAGGTTTTAATACTTTGTTTAATAATTACACCAGGTTATCGACTGCGTGTAACCCAAGGTTTTAATACTTTGTTATCAATTATGTCAAGTGTCCTTGTACATAATTTCACCCCTGTTTTAATAATTCCATAGACTATTAATCCATTCCCGTGTCCGGTTAAATGAACGATTATTCATACATATAAATACCCCGCCCATCGTGTCCGATCGAGTGTACATGGTTATTTATAGGGACGTCCAATTGTAAATCTTTATATTAAAATTAACAAACTATCATTTAGTTAAACAAATATAAAGCTCATTAATAGCCCATAGTCTAATTTCCACAAGTGTCGTTCTTTTGTCCAAACCCCAATTATGGTACAAAGCCCAATTACCCAATTTTAATATTTTTAGCCCAACATCATGATTACTTCGGATTAAATAAGTGTAATAATAACTTAGCTACGAGACATTAAATTAAAAAGGTTGAACATAACTTACAATGATTAAAAATAGCGTAGCGTTACACGGACAGAATTTCGACTTACACTCTTACAAGATTCACTAACATACCCTTATTATTAGGATTTAAAATTAAAATTAAAATTAAAATATAAATATATATATATATTTACGTATATAGAGAGAGATTGATATATGTTGAATGATGCACCAAACACTCGATTTTATAGGCCTTGTGAACTGGAAAAGATGCTCATGCGATCGCATGGAGTTTCTTCCTCCAGGCCATACGATCGCATGGCCTCTATTTACAGCTCACATGAGCTTGTTTTCTTATGCCGACGGTTTTTAAATATAATATAATATATATATTAATTTTAAGAATTAATTATATATTATATTATATTCATGTGCATAGTTGACTTGTAATTTTTAGTCCGTTGCGTCGAGCGTTGAGAGTTGACTCTGGTCCCGGTTCTGGATTTTCGAACGTCCTTGCGTACAATTTAATGTCTTGTACTTTGCATTTTGAATCTTGTACTCTTGTAATTTCGAGACGTTTCTTATCAATAATTGGAACCTCTTTGATTGTATTTTGTACTTTTGAGCTTTTTGGTCGTTTGCGTCTTTAATTCGTCGAATCTGTCTTTTGTCTTCACCTTTTATTATTTAAACGAATATCACTTGTAAATAGAACAATTCCAACTAAAAGCTTGTCTTTCTTGAGGAATAATGCTATGAAATATATGTTCGTTTTTAGCATTATCAGCTATTCCATGGCCTGTTCTGAAACGAATGAAGATAGAAAAATTCTGTCCGCGAAACCAAATTCAAAAGCTGGAAGTTGAGTCCTGGGAATTGAAGCTAAAAGGAACTGACATTGAAGCTTATACCAACAGGTTTATAGAGTTGGTTACTTTGTGCCCAGAGATGGTACCAACTGAGCTGAAAAAGATAGAAAGGTACATAAAAGGCCTTCCTGAAGAGATTCAGGAAAATGTCATTGCTGCTAGTAAGGAGACTCTGGATGCAGTGATACTGATGGCTCAAAACCTCATGATGGCTAAGAGGAGAAAAGCCGCGGCAAACAAACAAGCTGAGGACAAGACAAATGAGGGAAAAAGGAAATTTGAATATGCTCAGGGATCGAACCAAGGTTCAAATAAGAAAGTTGCCGATAATTCATAAGGAGGTTACTCTGGGAAACAACCCTTCTGTAAGCATTGTGAGAAACACCATTCTGGGTGGTGCAAGGCTGAGTGCACCAAGTGCAAGAAGATTGGCCATATAGCCAAATATTGTAGAGTTGCAGTTCCTCCAACGGATACACCTGCAACCAAAGCCAACGCAATCGTTCTTACCTGCTATGACTGCGATGAGAAAGGGTATTTCCGCAACCAGTGTCCGAAGAAGAAGGGCAACACAGGGAATGCTAATGCTAAAAGCCGGGCATTTGTGATGACTGCTGAAGAAGCCCGTGATGATGATGAAGTGATAACGGGTACGTTTCTTGTTAAAAACTTCTATGCTACTGTCTTATTTGATTCTGGTGCAGATAGAAGTTATGTATCTACTGAGTTTTATTCCTTATTCACAGAAAAACCACAAGCCTTAGAAATTAAGCGCCTTGTAGAAGTAGCAAATGGTAAGGTTATGAAAGTAGACAATGTGTATAAAAACTGTGATCTGGTTTTAGCTAACAAACACTTTAAGATAGACCTATTGCTAGTTGAATTAGGGAGCTTTGATGTAGTCGTAGGGATGGATTGGTTACGCCCATTAAGAGCTACAATCATGTGCTATGAGAAAAACATTAACATACCTCTTAAAAATGGGGAAACCTTAATTGTTCAAGGGGAAATGAGTGGTTCCAAACTCAACATCATCTCTTGCATCAAGACCCGTAAGTATCTAATGAAGGGATACCAAGCCATTTTGGCTCACGTTAAGGAAGTTGAATCGGAAGAGAAACGCATTGAAGATGTGCCGATCGTTAGAGACTTTCCTGAAGTATTTCCTGAAGAACTCCCTGGTCTCCCTCCCCAACGACAGGTTGAGTTTTAGATTGATTTGACCCCCGGTGCTGCACCTATTTCAAAGGCACCATACCGCTTGGCTTCACCAGAGATGAAGGAATTATCTAACCAAATCCAAGAACTTTTGAAGAAAGGTTTCATTCCTCCTAGCTTGTCTCCGTGGGGAGCACCCATTCTATTTGTTAAGAAGAAAGATGGCACATTGAGAATGTGTATTGATTACCGTGAGCTCAACAAGCTAACCATCAAGAATTGTTATCCCCTTCCTCGCATTGATGACCTGTTTGACCAACTGCAAGGATCAAGCATCTATTCGAAGATTGATCTTAGGTCCGGTTATCATCAATTGAGAGTCAAGGAAACTGATGTTTCTAAGACTGCTTTCCGAACTCGATACGAACACTATGAGTTTCTTGTCATGCCTTTTGGTTTAACCAATGCTCCTGCTGTATTCATGAATCTTATGAACCATGTATGCAAGCCTTATCTTGACAAGTTTGTGATCGTCTTTATCGATGACATTCTAATCTACTCCAAGAGCGAGAAAGAGCATGAGCAACATTTGCGATTGGTTCTAGAGCTCTTAAAGAAGGAACAACTCTATTCTAAGTTCTCCAAGTGTGAATTTTGGCTACGAACCGTTCAATTTGTCAGACATGTAGTTGATAGTGAAGGAATACATGTCGATCCGGCGAAGATCACCGCTATTCAGAACTGGGAAGTGCCTAAGAGTGTGAATCATATTCGCCAATTTTTGGGACTTGCTGGTTATTACCGAAGATTCATCAAGGATTTTTCTATTCTAGCCAAACCTCTTACCAAGCTAACTCATAAGGGGAAGAAGTTTGAGTGGTCCGAAGAACAGGAATCTGCTTTCAAGATTCTGAAGGATAAATTGACCACAGCCCCTATTCTGTCATTACCTGAAGGTACCAACTATTTTGTAGTCTATTGTGATGCCTCAAATCAAGGTTTTGGATGTGTTTTGAGGCAACGTGAAAAGGTTATTGCCTATGCATCTAGACAGTTGAAGAAACATGAGAAGAACTATACCATACATGACCTGGAATTAGGAGCCGTGGTATTTGCGCTAAAGATGTGGAGACATTACCTCTATGGGGTTAGAATCACGGTGTATACCGATCATAAAAGTCTTCAGCATATCTTTGACCAGAAGCAATTAAACATGAGGCAAAGGCGTTGGATCGAGTTATTAAATGACTACGATTGTGAACTTCGATATCATCCTGGCAAGGCGAATGTAGTTGCCGATGCCCTTAGTAGAAAGGATCGTGTCAAATTCGAGAAGCGCAACTTGAGGCATTGAAGGAAGAGAATGTCCAACTTGAGGGACTGAAGAGTCTCGAAAAGCAACTCGAACTCAAGGGAAATGGAACAAGGAATTTCAATAACCGAATCTGGGTCCCA
The DNA here is from genome assembly GCF_046630445.1 of Rutidosis leptorrhynchoides. Classification (NCBI taxonomy): domain Eukaryota; kingdom Viridiplantae; phylum Streptophyta; class Magnoliopsida; order Asterales; family Asteraceae; genus Rutidosis; species Rutidosis leptorrhynchoides. The sequence goes on from NC_092339.1 coordinate 144,445,029, forward strand.
ATTTTTGGAAATCTTCGAGAACTAGTCTTGGATGAAGCGCATAAGACTAGATATTCTATTCACCCAGGCTCCAGTAAAATGTATCACGATGTGAAGGAATTCTATTGGTGGCCTCATCTAAAGTCTGACATTGCTAATTATGTGAGCAAGTGCCTTACTTGTCTGAAGGTTAAGGCCGAGCATCAGAAGCCGTCTGGTTTACTTCAACAGCCAGATATTCCGCAGTGGAAGTGGGAATGTATCACTATGGACTTCGTTACTAAGTTGCCCAAGACTTCAAACGGAAACGATACTATTTGGGTCATAGTTGATCATCTCACTAAATCTGCACATTTCTTACCGATCAAGGAAACTGACAAGACGGAGAAATTATCACAGCTCTATATCAAGGAGATTGTCTCACGTCATGGAGTTCCTATCTCAATCATTTCTGATCGTGACAGTCGATTTGTCTCTAGATTCTGGAAAACTTTACAATCTGCTCTTGGAACTCAACTCGACATGAGTACAGCTTATCATTCGCAAACTGATGGTCAAAGTGAGCGAACTATTCATACGTTGGAAGATATGCTACGTGCTTGTGCTATCGATTTCGGCAAAGGTTGGGATAGACACTTGCCTTTAGCTGAATTTTCATATAACAACAACTATCACTCAAGTATTAAGGCTGCACCTTTTGAAGCCTTATATGAACGAAAATGTAGATCCCATTGTGTTGGGATGAATTAGAGGACATACAGTTAACTGGTCCTGAAATCATTCATGAAACTACCGAAAAGATCGTTCAGATTAAGAAACGATTAGAAACTGCCCGTAGCCGATAAAAGAGCTATGCTGATAAACGTCGGAAGGATTTAGAATTCTAAGTTGGTGATAAAGTCATGTTGAAAGTATCCCCTTGGAAGGGCGTTGTTCGTTTTGGTAAGCGAAGAAAATTAAGTCCACGTTATGTTGGACCTTTCAAGATTATTGAAAGAGTTGGTCCTGTGGCATATCGATTAGAATTACCCGCTGAGCTTAGTAATGTGCATGATGTATTTCATGTCTCGAATCTTAAAAAGTGTCTAGCTGACGATAGACTCATTGTTCCATTGGATGATATCCGCATTGATGATAAAATTCATTTTGTTGAAGAACCGATAGAGGTTATGGATCGTGAGGTTAAAAGCTTGAAACAAAGCTCTATTCCTATTTTTAAGATCCGTTGGAATTCACTAAGAGGCCCCGAGTATACCTGGGAACGTGAAGACCAGATGAAGCGAAAATATCCTCATCTTTTTCCAATTGCTGATACATCAGAGAAGCCTTCCTGAAACTTCAGGACGAAGTTTAAATTAACGGGGAGGTACTATAACAACCCTCATTTTTCCACTCTGTAATGACTATAATACCCCTAGGGTTTCATTATTGATTCGTACATTACATTATGGTTGTTATCTAGACATAATAAATGAAGTAATTAATATTCATAAACCAAACCCTAACCCTAATACTCGTAATTAATGAACTAAACCCTAAACCTAATCATTTAGTGTAAACCCTAATTATTTAATGTAACCCTAACCCTAATAATAATATTATTATTAACATTATTATTATTATTATTATTATTATTATTATTATTATTATTATTATTATTATTATTATTATTATTATTATTATTATTATTATTATTATTATTATTATTATTATTATTATTAAGTGTATATATTATGTATTAAAAAGTATGTACTAAATATTAGTGTAAATAAAATGTAAATAAAATATAAATATGAGTATATATAAAATGATTAAGTAATGGGTGACAAATGTAAATTTGTAAATTTAAAATAAAAATATATGTAAATATATATATATATATATATATATATATATATATATATATATATATATATATATATATATATACTGAAAATAAATAAATAAATAATAAATATGTTAGTTAAATAAAAGAAGATAAAATACAATTAATTCTAGAATGTTCCAATTAATAAAAAAATAAAAAAAGGAAAAAGGCCTAAAAGTCGGCCAAGTTAAAAAAGGAAGAAAAAAAATTTATTTAATTTAATTAAATTGATTTTCTTGCTCTTCAAGTAATTAAAAACTATAAATAGGGCCCCAACCCCTCATAATTTTTGTATCAAATTTTTGGGAGCTTCTTCAAAACCCTAAAATATTTGTAAGATTTTTCTTTTCTTTTCTCTTTTTTTTTCTTTTTCGTTTTTTTCTTTTTCTTGTTCTTTTTTCGGCCGAAACCCCCAACAAAGGAAAAAAAATACTTTTGCACTTTGTAAAATATTTCTAAATTCATGATAATTAGCTACATGATTAATAAGTTTTATAAAAATTAATTTCTTAGATTTATGAGTTGATTTAAATTTTTTTATTAATTTCTTTGTGTTTGCAGTCGACTGAAAATACATATATATATATATAATAATTATGTATTTAATTAATTAAATTATAAATTATGCATGTTAATTATTAATAAATAATAAGAGATATAGGAAAAATAATTTTCCTAATTTTTCATACATTTTTATATTTTATTTAATTAAAATAGTTTATTAATATATATATATATATATATATATATATATATATATATATATATATATATATATATATATATATATATATATATATATATATATATATATATATATATATATATATATATATATATATATATATATGCAGTATACATATATATTTATAAAAAAATAGGAAAAATGCTAATTAAGCTATATAAATATTTTTCCAGTAAATTATGATATTTAATTTAAATAATTAGGTCAGTGAATATTTTATAAAAATTAAATTCGAATTTTGTATTATTTAATGATAAAAAAGGTGAAATTCGTAATAAAAATATATACAGTAAATAAAAAATAATACAAAAATTTCTGAGTTCACAAACTTTGTCTAGATCTAAGAAAAATATAAAAATTAATTTATGGGTTGAATTAATAATTATTACATAATTAAACGTTATTATTATGTAAATAGGAGGTAAATGAGGAAATAATTATAAAGTAAATAAAACTTTTATTTAATATTTTTCTACAGGTTAATTAACTGTAAGAAACTTATAAAAATTTTAAAAATAATTATTTATGTTTACTTAGTATTTTATATATAATTAAACTTGTTTTATCGTTAAATTAAGAATGGAAACAAATAAAAATACAAAATTTTAATAAAAATACTTTCTTAAATTTTTCTACTGATTTTTATAATTAACTAAGGCTATAAAAATTATGTATATGATTATTAGGTATTTAATTAATTATTTAAGTATTTATGGATAATATTGAGTTAATAAAGTACTATATTATTAAGTATCTTGTAAATTAAGTAACAAATAATATAATACATTTATTATACTTAAGCATTTTAGGCAATATCTAATCATACGTTCTATCTCTAGGTTGAGATTCCGATCACGTTCTTTCGTTCAATTCATTTCACTTGTGAAATAACTCTTCTGTGCTACTAAGGTGAATTCATAGCCCTGTTTTTACATATTTTATTATATTTTATAAATATTGGGGTGAGATACATGCTTGCTTTAAATGATTTACAATTTAGATACAAGTACCTAAACTTTTTGATATGCAACTTCGTGAGACATTGTTAACTTGTATTCTTACATGCAAATCACTGCCATAATATCGTTAACTGCTGGAATTAAAATGTTGCAAGCTTAATTATTGTGAGTAGGCCTATTGAGAGTGACGTCTCTACCCATTGACCAATCATCTAGGGGGTACATAATAATGATTACCGACACCCATACAGTGTCAGGGGTTAATGTTTAGCTCGATATTATAACTCATGGCATATTGAATATTTTGATGTTTTGAAATAAATCTTGTGGTCTAAACTTATTAATTATTAAACCTATGATCTTCACTCAACCATTGTATTGACATTTTAAGCATGTTTGTCTCAGGTGAAGAATAGCTTATGTGCTGCACTATGTTGATTGTTTGCTGTTGCATTGGAGTCCACATTATTTACATTTTATCATTTGTTAAACATTGATTACATTTGGGTTTGCCATGTAAAACATTTCGTTTTCCGCTGCAATTGAATTTATTAAACGTCTCATTTAGAGTCGTTCTCGTTTATATAACTGTGTGATGATATTGGAATAGTCATATTTACCCCGACCCTATTTGGGGGTATGACACATCAGTTTGATTGTCTCCATCATGTATCTTTTCACAGCTTCCAAAGCTTAAGATTTAGCAAAAGGTCGATTGGTGATGATACTGAGGTAGTTGTTGTAACGACCCGTCAAAATCGCTATTGACGCGGCACGTTAATCATTGATTCCACAGTGAGGTTTTGACCTCTATATGATACGTTTTGATAAAATATTGCATTCATTAAAATAAGTGACTTTCTAAACATAGAAAGTTATAAACATGTGGGCGAGTGCTTAGGTATAAGCAAAACCCCAAAATACATAAGTCTTTAATTTACAGGTTGACATCACAGTCCAATTATTTATTACACAACGCAGTTTTATTTTGAATGCAATAAACTTTGTACAAAGCATGAGAGACTCCATGCAGGCAACAAGCACATCACAGCGGAAGCATTCTAAGGACCTGAGAATAAAACATGCTAAAAAGTCAACACGAATGTTGGTGAGTTATAGGTTTAATTGCTCGAGTCATAAACATATATAAAGATAGACCACAAGATTTCATCAAAAGTTTATCAATAGATTCTACGTAACAGAGCACCCTGGTAACTAAACTTAACGCTATAGTGATAATTACCCCATTCGTTTTAATACGCGCAAACCAACGTGTCTTAAACTCAAATAATATACGTCCGTTAAAAGGCTAGCGCTCTAGCTCGGACGGGGATGTCAAGCCCTATGGATCCATATACAATTATTCGCGCCCACCAGTCCATATCCTATGTACTGGCAGCTACTAGTTACCAAAGCTAAGGGATTTTCGGTTTAACTCAGTGTAGAATTTTGTATGTACTTGTGTCTTATTGCGTTTAAAATAAATTGCATGTATTCTCAGCCCAAAAATATTTAAAGTATTTAAAAAGGGAGACTATAACTCACAGTTCAATATTGCGATTCAATATTGTAGGCAAATTGCGTAGACGTAATGATGGTAGACGACTGTATGGTTGGCCTTGGATTCAAGAACAATACCCCGAATAATACCTAATATTTCCTTAGCTTAAAGCGGTTTGAAACCCGAATTAAAACACCCTCGTATATAACTTATTATTATTAAACTTAAATTTAAAATTATAATTATAATATAAATATAAATATTGAGAGTTTAATTTGAAAAAAATTCATCGAACGAACTGCGTATTTATATTACTTTTCGATTTACTGTAGCTCATGCGATCGCATGAGTTTTCAGTGTTTTTGCCATGCGATCGCATGGCCGCCTTTTCCGTTTTTGTTTGCTAGTTCGTCGACATCAAATAGTGTTTACTGTAGCAAATAGTGTTACTGTAGCAAATAGTGTTTTACTGTAGCAAATAGTGTTTTACTGTAGCAAATCACTGTAGCAAATTCATTTTTACTGTAGCAATTAATGTTTTACTGTAGGAAAGTCGTTTTTACTTGTACATCTTATAATATATATATATACATACATATATGTATATTTACATAATATTAAATCATAAAGAGAATTGGTTTAAATTAGTAGAAATTTTTCGGGTCATCACAGTACCTCCCCGTTAAAGAAAATTTCGTCCCGAAATTTTGAGTAGTACCTGTTTCATGAGCGATATCAGTGAACAAATGTGGATACTTTTGCTTCATTTGATCTTCACGTTCCCAAGTAAACTCGGGTCCTCGTCTTGCGTTCCAACGAACCCTAACTATCGGTATTTTGCTTTGTTTTAATTGTTTGACCTCACGGTCCATGATTTCAACAGGTTCTTCGATAAAATGGAGTTTATCATTAATTCGTATTTCGTCAAGAGGAATTACGACATCCTCTTCAGCTAAACATTTCTTCAAATTTGACACGTGAAATGTGTCGTGAACACTACTAAGTTCTTGCGGTAGCTTTAATCGATAAGCAACTGCTCCAATTCTTTCGGTGATTTCAAAGGGTCCTACGTACCTAGGACTTAGCTTTCCTCGTTTACCGAATCGTACAACGCCTTTCCTGGGTGACACTTTCAACATGACTTTGTCGCCCACTTAAAATTCTAGCGGTTTTCTTCTTACATCAGCATAACTCTTTTGGCGACTCATGGCCGTTTTCAATCGCTGTTGTATTTGAATGATCTTTTCGGTGGTTTCTTGAATAATTTCTGGTCCAGTAAGTTGTCTTTCTCCTACTTCACTCCAACAGATAGGAGATCTGCACTTTCTACCGTAAAGTGCTTCAAATGGTGCTGCGTTGATGCTCGTATGATAGCTGTTATTGTATGAAAATTCTGCCAACGGTAAGTGTCGATCCCAACTGGTTCCAAAGTCAATCACGCATGCCCGTAACATGTCTTCCAATGTTTGTATTGTTCTTTCACTTTGACCATCTGTCTGTGGGTGATAAGCGGTGCTCATATCTAATCGAGTTCCCAATGCTTTTTGTAATGACTGCCAGAAACGTGATGTGAATCGGGTGTCGCGATCAGATATGATAGAGATGGGTACACCATGCCTGGAAACTACTTCCTTCAAATATAGGCGTGCTAATTTCTCCATACTGTCTGTCTCCTTTATTGGTAGAAAGTGAGCTGATTTAGTTAGACGATCAACTATCACCCAAATAGTATCATGACTACTTGCAGTCCTTGGCAATTTCGTAATGAAATCCATGGTTATTCTTTCCCATTTCCACTGTGGAATTCCTGGTTGTTGCAGTAATCCTGACGGCTTTTGGTGCTCAGCTTTAACCTTTGCACACGTCAAACATTTGCTTACATAAGTAGCAATTTCTGTCTTCATATTAGGCCACCAATAAAACTTCTTGAGATCGTGGTACATTTTCCCGTTTCCTGGGTGAATTGAGTACCTCGTTTTGTGTGCTTCATCTAGTACTAGTTGCCTTAGATTACCATGTTTTGGTACCCATATCCTATCAGCAAAATACAGGGTTCCATCGGCTTTTACTTCAAGCTGTTTTTCTAACCCTCTGCTCATTTCGCCTTTTTCATTTTCTTATTTTAAAGTCTCTAACTGTGCTGCTTGAATTTGCTTTGTGAGATCAGTACGAATTGTAATATTCAAAGCTCGGACCCTAAGAGGTTTTACTCTTTCTTTTCGACTTAGGGCATCAGCTACAACATTAGCCTTTCCGGGGTGGTAACGGATTTCACAATCGTAATCGTTTAACAACTCTACCTAGCGACGTTGTCTCATATTGAGTTGTTTTTGATCAAAAATATGCTGAAGACTCTTATGGTCGGTGTACACTGTACACTTGGTGCCATATAGATAGTGTCTCCATATTTTGAGTGCAAAAACTACAGCTCCAAGTTCCAAATCGTGTGTCGTATAGTTCTTTTCATGAATTTTTAGTTGTCGTGAGGCATATGCGATAACTTTTGTGCGTTGCATTAATACACATCCTAAACCTTGGCGCGAAACGTCACAATAGATCACGAAATCATCATTTCCTTCTGGTAATGACAAAATGGGTGCAGACGTTAACTTCTTCTTTAATAACTGGAATGAGGATTCCTGTTCCGTGGACCAATCATACTTCTTTCCCTTTTGAGTCAATGAAGTTAAGGGTTTGGCGATTCTAGAGAAATCTTGAATGAATCTTCGGTAGTAACCAGCAAGACCTAAGAATTGGCGGATTTGTGTTGGAGTCTTCGGTGTTTCCCATTTACTAATGGCTTCGATCTTGGCAGGGTCAACTTTAATTCCATGTTTACTGACAACATGTCCCAAAAATTGTACTTCTTGTAACCAGAAATCACACTTCGAAAATTTTGCGTACAATTCTTCTTTCTTGAGTATCTCCAGTACCAGTCTTAAGTGTTGCTCATGTTCTTCCTTGTTCTTCGAGTAAATCAATATGTCATCGATAAAAACAATGACAAATTTGTCTAAATACGGTCTACAGATGCGATTCATTAGATCCATGAATACTGCTGGAGCATTAGTTAATCCAAAAGGCATGACTAAAAATTCATAGTGACCGTAACGGGTTCTGAACGCTGTTTTAGGAACATCTTCTTCCTTCACTCTCAGTTGATGATATCCGGAGCGTAGATCAATCTTAGAATAAACACTTGATCCTTGCAATTGATCAAACAAATCATCAATCCTCGGTAATGGGTACCGATTCTTGATCGTTAATTTGTTTAATTCTCTGTAATCTATGCACATTCTCATAGATCCATCCTTCTTCTTGACGAACAGAATAGGAGCACCCCAAGGTGAAAAACTAGGACGAATAAATCCACGGTCCGATAATTCTTGCAACTGGTCTTGTAATTCTTTCATTTCTGAAGGTGCAAGTCTATATGGAGATCGGGCTACAGGTGCAGCTCCTGGTATGAGATCAATCTGGAATTCTACACATCTGAGTGGAGGTAGCCCCGGTAATTCTTTTGGAAATACTCCGGGATATTCTCTTACAACTGGCATGTCATCAATACTTCTTTCTTCAGTATCGATCTTCTTTACGTGTGCCAGAATAGCATAACAACCTTTTCTTATAAGTTTCTGGGCCTTCATGCAGCTGATAAAGTTCAGTTTTGAGTTGTTCTTCTCCCCATAAATCATTAATGACGTTTCATCCTTACGAGGGATGCGGATTGCTTTCTCAGCGCAAACAACTTCCGCTCTTGTTTTGGACATCCAGTCCATGCCAACGATTACATCAAAACTTCCTAATTCTACGGGTATCAAATCAATTTTGAAGGTTTCACCAGCGAGATTCATTTCGCAACCATGGCAAATTTTATCGGCTTTTATCAGTTTACCATTAGCTAATTCAATAGTATATTTATCGTCTAGAGGTAATGATGCACATTTTAGTTTAAAACTAAAGTCTTTACACATATAACTTCTATCAGCATCCGTATCAAACATAATAGAAGCTAGTTGATTATTAACGGTAAACGTACCCGTGACAAGATTAGGATCCTCACGTGCTTTACTGGCACTAACATTAAATGCCCTCCCACGTGCGGGTTCTTTGTTCTTCTCCTTATCAGGGCATTGATTTATAAAGTGACCAGACTTCCCGCATCCATAACATTTCTTGACATCGGTCGATTTTGTCTTTACTTCAGAAACGGTGGCATAACAATCTTTCGCCACATGTCCTTTCTTGTTACACTTGTCACAGACCACTTGGCAATAACCTGCATGATGTGTGTAACATCTTTTGCAGAACGGATGGGGTCCCTTATAGTTTGGACTTGCAGTTGCCCCATCTTGGTTACCTTTAAAAGTTTCTTGTTTCTTCAGGTGAGTACTTTTGCCCTTATAGTCTTCCCATTTCCTCTTTCCTTCAGTTGTCTTGACTTCGGTAATTGGTGCCTTAATCGAACTCTCTGTGATCTGGTCCATGAGTTGGTGTGCCATTGTCATGGCTTCCTGCATCGTATTCGGTTTGGACGATGTAACATTTCCTTTGATATTGATCGATAAACCGTCAATATACATTTCTATCTTTCGTTTCTCGTTTGGCACCAATTCGGGACACAACAAGGCTAGTTCCATGAAACGCTTTTCATAGTTATTGAGATTCGCGCCGATAACCTTCAGATTACGTAACTCAGATTCCATTTTTCTGATCTCGTTTCGAGAACAGTACTCCTCGATTAGCATCTTTTTCAGTTCTTCCCAAGAGATATCATATGCCGTATCTATTCCTTCTGCTTTAGCATAATTGTTCCACCAAGTAAGTGCACCATCTTGCAACGTGCACGAAGCATACTTTGACTTGTCTCCGTTCGCACAATTACTGATTTTGAAAACGGACTCCATCTTTTCAAACCATCGGGTTAGACCGACTGGTCCCTCAGTTCCACTAAACGTCTGTGGTTTGCATCCTTGAAAAGTTTTGTATGAGCATCCGTTTCGTGAGTTTGTGTTTACGGCTGCTGCTTTGGCTGCTGCTTCGGCTGTTGCTTTTGCTGCCTCGGCTGCAGCAATTCTTTCATTCACACGTTTCTCGACTAGTTGCTCAAACTCAGCATCCGACATTTGAGACATGTTTCTTCAATAAACACAACAGATATAATTTAATCATATAGAATATTATAGGTAAAATGAGTTGTCAATTGTTAATCGTAGCATATTAATAATATGAACCGATTATTATAAAAGCCTTTTCTTCTTATTAGCATTTTATAATTATTTCTAGGGTATTACCTACCCGTTAAGTTCATACATAATAGCTAGTACAAGGAATCAACTACTAAAATCCTAATAATATTCCACTATGAAAATTATAGCGAGTTACTACATTATTATGTAATAATAATAATAAGAAGTAGTAATAATACAAATAATCATTCCATGCATTTATTATTAATAAACCAAAATAATACAATACCATACAATACTGATATTTTACATATGCTTATTTTACATAACAAGATAGAGTAGCACACATAAGCAATAAAATAGCGCATGGAAGATTTATGGTTGCGAGGTCGTTTATTCAGAACTATCAGAAACTTCTTCCCATTTGGTTCTCTCTGCCAATTGTTTGTGTGCACATGGTCCGACAGACATTCTGGCAGTGTATTTTATTTTTAGTTGGGGTTTTGAGGTACCCGTTACCTCAGTGGGTTTATTACAATATGGGTGGTTACGGATCGAATGGTCCTGTTCTTTTTTAATAATTAAGGACATTTTATTATTGTGGTTGTTTTTATTATCTATAGCAAGTTGGAATTTCTCCTTAGTGATCTCTTTTATTTCATTAGCGAAATCCTCCTCCTTACTGATCTCGTCTGATGACGAACTGTCTGAGTCATGTGTAGGAGAATATGATGACGAACTGCAAGAATATGTACCGGTGGTCATGAACCGAAATCTGCCAGGCGTAATCGGCACAACCCGCCCGTCGGCGGTATATCTGGACCAATGTCCATATTTGTTTAAAAATGGACGATCCTCTTTTACTCCAGGGATCATAGGTCCATGCCAACGATACTGTGGCTCCGGAAAACTAAAGCTGGGTGGAGCTGGAACCTCCTCTGGGTTTACCGGGAGTTGAGATTCCCCGGCTAACACAATTTCTTCTTTAATAGGTATTTGAACGCCCTTTTCAGTTGTGGATAGAATAGATTCAGTGTCCGATTCCGAGTCGTACAAAATGATAGGATTAGAAGAAGTCATCTATCACATAATTGAAACAACAATTACGTTAGCATATAAATATATCACATATAATGTTTTTGACCAAATAATAAGCAAAAATCAGGAAAAACAGATATGGTCATAGTCCAGACTCACTAATGCATCCTAACAATTACCAGTTAAACACAATAATGTAATTTCTGGTTCCCTATGACCTCAAGCTCGGATACCAACTGTAACGACCCGTCAAAATCGCTATTGACGCGGCACGTTAATCATTGATTCCACAGTGAGGTTTTGACCTCTATATGATACGTTTTGATAAAATATTGCATTCATTAAAATAAGTGACTTTCTAAACATAGAAAGTTATAAACATGTGGGCGAGTGCTTAGGTATAAGCAAAACCCCAAAATACATAAGTCTTTAATTTACAGGTTGACATCACAGTCCAATTATTTATTACACAACGCAGTTTTATTTTGAATGCAATAAACTTTGTACAAAGCATGAGAGACTCCATGCAGGCAACAAGCACATCACAGCGGAAGCATTCTAAGGACCTGAGAATAAAACATGCTAAAAAGTCAACACGAATGTTGGTGAGTTATAGGTTTAATTGCTCGAGTCATAAACATATATAAAGATAGACCACAAGATTTCATCAAAAGTTTATCAATAGATTCTACGTAACAGAGCACCCTGGTAACTAAACTTAACGCTATAGTGATAATTACCCCATTCGTTTTAATACGCGCAAACCAACGTGTCTTAAACTCAAATAATATACGTCCGTTAAAAGGCTAGCGCTCTAGCTCGGACGGGGATGTCAAGCCCTATGGATCCATATACAATTATTCGCGCCCACCAGTCCATATCCTATGTACTGGCAGCTACTAGTTACCAAAGCTAAGGGATTTTCGGTTTAACTCAGTGTAGAATTTTGTATGTACTTGTGTCTTATTGCGTTTAAAATAAATTGCATGTATTCTCAGCCCAAAAATATTTAAAGTATTTAAAAAGGGAGACTATAACTCACAGTTCAATATTGCGATTCAATATTGTAGGCAAATTGCGTAGACGTAATGATGGTAGACGACTGTATGGTTGGCCTTGGATTCAAGAACAATACCCCGAATAATACCTAATATTTCCTTAGCTTAAAGCGGTTTGAAACCCGAATTAAAACACCCTCGTATATAACTTATTATTATTAAACTTAAATTTAAAATTATAATTATAATATAAATATAAATATTGAGAGTTTAATTTGAAAAAAATTCGTCGAACGAACTGCGTATTTATATTACTTTTCGATTTACTGTAGCTCATGCGATCGCATGAGTTTTCAGTGTTTTTGCCATGCGATCGCATGGCCGCCTTTTCCGTTTTTGTTTGCTAGTTCGTCGACATCAAATAGTGTTTACTGTAGCAAATAGTGTTACTGTAGCAAATAGTGTTTTACTGTAGCAAATAGTGTTTTACTGTAGCAAATAGTGTTTTACTGTAGCAAATCACTGTAGCAAATTCATTTTTACTGTAGCAATTAATGTTTTACTGTAGGAAAGTCGTTTTTACTTGTACATCTTATAATATATATATATACATACATATATGTATATTTACATAATATTAAATCATAAAGAGAATTGGTTTAAATTAGTAGAAATTTTTCGGGTCATCACAGTTGTAGATGTGAATGATGTCAAGCATTTCTAGATTTTAAAAATCTGCTTCTGTGAACTTGTACTCCTTCTCATCATCTCTAATAACATGAAACTGACTGATGACGTCTCTTTTCTCACTAATTTCTACTCCGACTCGAGTACTATTCAGCACTTCTAATATCCGATATTTCCTTTGTAACCACAAAACATCTTCATTCTTGTTGATATGTTTCCTCCACAAAAACTCATACCTGTTTTTTTCATTAGCTGGAAGCATCGTGAACCTATATAGGTAAACCTTTTACTTCTTGGCGTTTCATTAATGCGAAAGATTTTATGAGCATTTTTTTCGATGAATGTGTTTCGTAGTGTCATGAAGTCATGTTCAACTCCCAATTGTAGTCTTTGATCCCGATTCTTAAATAATATACCGTTGTTGTACTTAAACCAGGAATTCACTGTAGAATTTGATGAAGATGTACCGGAAGTTGAACTTTCATTTATATTAGTTGGATTTGAACTCGATGATGGTGTAGAATCTGATGATTGATCAGTAGGATTTGTCGTATCATCTGTTTGAACATTATCATCTTCAATGTGATCAAAGATGTCATCTAGGTTTGGATTAACGTACAAATTATATCCATCTTCATCAGTAGAATCCATATCATCATCACTTTCCGTTACTGGATCAGGATTCCCTTCGTCAACAATTTCTACATCCTCAGGAATAGTAGATACTGAAGATAATTTTCTTAGTATGACAAACCCATCATCATCTATTTCTTCAAGATAAAAATCACTTAAGTTCAAATCCTCGTCTACCGGTCCACTATCAGCCTCAGAATGATAAATTGGAATGATAACTTGCTCAGGTTCCATATTGTCAATACCATCATAAGTAGAAACCATTTCTGATTCCGTATGAACCTGTTGAGCTTGTGAAGCTTGTGAAGATGAAGCAGACCTCACACCACCACCCCTAGTGGAAATGTTCACCGTTAGAAATTCTCTATCTACTCCTATCTCCCCCTAATGGCTATTCTGAGGATCAGAATCATCATGATTATCATCATGGTGAGGACTTAGAGGAGAAGAGCAGGAAGTAAGTGGATGTCGTAATTGAGCACGAAACATAGCTTGAAGCGAAGTGCGTCGAGGAACATCAAGATTCACTCTAGAAAACATGAGACTGAAATACTCTTGCTCCAAAGCATCATAATAATTTGGTGAACGTGGGGGTGATGGTGGTAAAGTAACAATAGGAACAAAAGCAGCAACATCTGTTGAAGGTGATGTCGATGAAAGTGTTTGATTTTTCGTGAGGGCAGGTAAGGATATATGTGCTGTATTATTCTTATATGTAGGGCTGTACATACTACTAGTCACCGGCGAAGATTCGATTGAATCACCCGCCTCCATGATTTTAGTCTCATGGGACTCTGACAGAGTAGCAGAACTACCGTCAGTTTAGCTCTCGCGGAGATTATATCCCCAACTCCTGAAATCATTGACATACCATGAGGTGGCACATCTCTTTCAGTTAAAGACTCATCCTCCAGACCCTGAGTTTCAAGATCCAGAAGAGAAGTGATTTGAGCCAATGGATCAATTTCTTGAACCAAAGGAACAGTCTGCTGGAAGTCTGATAAAGATCCCAAAAGATTGTTAATTTTATTCGTTTCCATGAGATGCAGCAGATCTCCCTCATCAAGATAAGCTGGACCTCCAGGCCCTGTTGTACGTTGAGGCAATACATCATTACAGAGATAAATTATATCAAGAGGATTTCCAGCCGATACACAGGGTGCCTTTTCAAGGTTTTTCAGCTCCCCTTCGGCCATTCTGGACTTCAATGATTTAGATTCCTCAATCGATTGAGTCATCACAGACTTTACTGCTGAGGAAGACTTTACCTCCTTTTGAGATGTCGAAGCACCTATCATGGTAGGATTTATTGGTAAATCCTGATTAGGTTGGATGGGCTGATTAGTCTTTTTACCATCCATGCTTTCAGCTCTCTTGCCTACCGAAGCTTGTGCTTCATTTAGTGTAGGGCTTACTGTTATTATTGGATGTGATACAGAGATGGGTGAGGGTGACCTAGTTGGCTCTAAGTCTTGGTCCGTATCACCAATGGTTGGAGTAACTGTTTGGCGGACGATAGGAGTTGAAGTCCTAGATCTAGTTACTTGTTGGGTTGGCGGAGTCTGAATCATCTCATCAGGCATATATCGTGTTCTCTTTGGAGAATGTTCTGGAGATGATTCAGTTGCTGATGAATCTGGTTCACTGCTTTCAGGTGTGGTGGATAGGGTAGGTTCAATCGTAAGCGGACTAGGTTCTCTGATCCTCACGTGTTGAGCTTGTTAAGTTCCCCTAGGACGTTTCAGGTTAATCCTAAGTGGAGGGTTGGTTGGTCCGAGTGGTTGAACTACTGGTTCCTCTACAACCTCTGGGGCTGGAACCTCGGCTGGATCAACTTCTTGTTGTTGTACTGGGTTCGGAAGAGGTATCCATATTTCCTCAAAATAAGTACGCATTCGTGCGTCTAAGGGATTAGCTTAATTCACCAACCAGTTTAGAATTGGTGCAGTGAATTGATTATCAGAAATCACCTGGGTATTCATCTTTACTTCCCTAAATCTCACCATTGTCATTCCCTGTGTACCAATTATTAAAACGAGTTGCATACTGAGATGTATACAAGCCTTAGTGAATTATATCAGAATTAAACAAAGATTTTTATGAATTCACTTTTTGAAAAATCAATTTTCTTTTCATTTTCTCCCTTTTTCGGCCCCTAAAAATGTGATATACAATTAAGTAAATCGGAATTTTGATTTGTCCTAAGAAAATGAATTAACTCCCCATCGAAAAATGATATCAATTAGTTACCTCCCCCTTTCGTAAGCATTGAAAATTAAAATCATGGAGTTAACAAGATAACAGCTCCCCCTTGAAAAGTAATATCTAAAGCATGAGAGGTCAGTAGAACGGGTAACCAAACACATATTACCATGTGTTGGTGCATCATTAAGGTCAATCGTATATAGTGAAGCACAACGTTTACTGACAAGGAGATCATTTCCATCGGTGGATTGCACCGGGCATTGACGTCGTTCAAATAGAACTTTGAGATCCCCATCGCAGAATTGACTTACACTAAACAAACTAAAGCCGAGACCTTCAACATACGAGACCCGTTTGATTGTTATGCCATTTTGAACATAATCACCATATCATGTTATCGCCGCAATTTCATCATTTTCGAATGTAACCGTTCCTAGGAATTTGTCAACGTAATTGAAAAGCAAGGATTTATCGCCCATCATGTGTCGAGAGCAACCGGAATCGATATACCAAACACAGACATCGAAACCCTGTAAACGTTAATTTTCCTAGAGTTTAGGTACTCAAAGTTTCTTGGGTCCTCTACGGTTAGTACCAGCAACAAACTTTGGATCAACAATGAGTGAATCATGTAAAGCATCATGCAATTTAGAAAATAAAACATCATACGCAATATCAAGTTTTACATCCGTATCAGAAGTCTTAACACACAACTTATTCTATGTAGATGTTTTGTTCACAGAGGAAAATTGAAATACATGTGATGACTTCCTAGGTCGACTAGCAGATTTCTTTGGTTTGTTTGCTACTTTCTTAGTCGTTGACTTAGGAACCCATACAAACTTGTAAGTCAAATTTGGATTATGACCTGTGACACGAAAAACACCTCTGTTAGTTAGACGTCCAAACTTCTCAGTTGACACATGAGATGATTGATTTTACAAAATTTCTAATTTGATTTTACGTTCCTTTGCATCATACTCACTCAAATCAGGTTTAGGACTTGTGTGTTGTTTAGACTTAACTGATTTTTTTAAAAGACTCTCCTTTGATTGATTTGACATTATAATCATAAGAATATTTTCAGTTGAAAAAGAACCATCGTGAGAATGAACCTTCTTTATAATAAATTGTGTTGAAGGTGCAACTTTTGAAACACTTTTACCAAATTACTTATAGCAGATATTTTTTCATTGAAGTCTATCAAAGGTTTAATTGTTGGTTCATCTAGAGGTTCTACCTTTACATCTAAAGTCTTTTGACCTAGTGATTTCGTCTCAAAGAAGACAGTTAATTCATGTGCTAGGTCTTCACAGATTTTAGCATCAGAAACAGGACATGCAGGTAAAGCAGGTAGAATTGGTTTTACATCAAAAGTTGGTTCATCAAACACCTCATCTATGGTAATAATGCTAGAACTAGGTTTGTTAAACACTTTATTCTCAAGCATTAAAATATATTTCTCTAGCATGAGTGTAGGAATATAAACCAGTCTACGCTTAGGCACATAATTAGCGTGTTGCACATTCTGTTCATGTTCAGCTAGTTCTTGTAAGAAACTAGGATGTGATTTACCCAATTTAGCATTAATCTTTTCAATCATCAAGTTGATTTGATAATATTTCTTAGATGAACGATTAGCAACAACATTATCAAAATCAGCATGAGAAGAATGCACAAAATGATATGGTAAACTATCTTGAAAGTAATCAGAATGATATAATCCAGGAACTTTCGTTTAAATTTCATCCAACGTCTTGGGATCTTCATACCTAACCCTCCATCTTTCACCATGAATGGTTTTTGGTCTATTCATAAAGATTGTTTGCTTTGAAAGTTCCATTTCATTTATTGCTTTTGATTGCTCTGTGCAATAAATTTTATCTTCATATTTAACAAGCTGAGCTTTCATTTCAAGAATTTCTTTATTGAATAGAGAAATATCATATTTCTTTTTAATGATGATTTCTTCAAATTAAATAATTTTTTTATTCAACTTGGAAATGGTGGGTTCATGTTGTTCTTTTAAGTCAGACAAATCCTTTTCTAAGAATTTGACTTTTTCCTCAAGACATTCGAACTTTAAACGATAATCAGCTCGTTCAATTTTGATCGGAAGAATTGACTTTTTAAGTTCTTCCATCTCAGTGTCCATTGCACTGAGTTGGGTTCTCAAACGATTTGTTTCCGATTGTGATGAAGAAGGTTTAAACTCATTTAGTTTGATTTTATCTTTTAAAAGTTCTGTTTTCAGTTTTCAAACCTTTAACCTCTTTAGTGATTGAGACTAAATTCTTCATCAAGGAGTTTTGTATGTTAATAAAATCAGGTGGGATTTCAGTTAATTGTACCTCATCATCGTCAGATGTTGAGTCAGCACTTTCCTTAGCTTCCTTGCCTTTGATAAGCTTGGTCACTTTGCAAACATTTACATGTTCTTCCTCGGATTCTGACTCATCAGTCCAGTTGAACCAAGTATCATCAACTGGTTTCAGCTCTCCCCCAGTTTCCATAACCTTTGCTAACAACATTTTCTTCTTATAGTAAGCCGTATCCTTCTTCTTTGGAATTTTGCAATCATGAGAGAAATGACCAGCTTTGCCATAATTGAAACAGGTGGAATCTTCCTTCTTAGAATCATCAGATTGTTGTGGTTGAGGTTTCTTGTAATAAGAGGAAGAAGAAGAATTTTTTCGTTGGTTGGATGATTTGCCTTTGAATTTGTACTTGTTCAAAGCCTTTGTGAACATAGTAGCCATCTTGACCAATTCACGGTGAGATCATCAACATCCGATAGATCATGATCTTTAGAATTAGATGACTCTTCAACAAGCACTTTCTTTGATAAGCTTTTGGAAGTGGTGAATGATCTACTCTTTTTCTTAGCAATAAGAGCAAGAGGATCACTCGGAGAAGACTCTTTTCTTTCAGCTTGAATAGAAGACACAGCTGGTTGATAATGCATAAGAACCTCAACAAGCTCATGAATGTTAAGTTTGTCAATCTCCTTGGTAGATTGAATTATGGTTCCATAAGGAGTCCAGTCAGAATTGAGCTTTTTGAGAAACTTCATGTTGATCTCAGCATTCACCTTTTCAATCTTGCACTTTTTCAACTTATTTAGAACACCATTGAAACGTCTGTAGGTATCCTTGAGTAATTCCTCAGGTTCTTGCTTAAAATTTTCATAAAGTCCAACGGCCTTATTCAGCTTAGTGACACTTCTCATGTCATAGCCTTCTTGTTTTCTACGGATCTCATCCCAAATGTCTTTAGTAGATGTGTTGCTATCAACATTCTCAAACAATTCATAAGGAATTGCCTGCATGATGATATTTTTAGCTTCCATATCACCCTGAGATCTTTCACGTTTATCACCCGAGAGTTCATAGATTGGAATTGGTAATCCGGTTTCTGGATGATATTCCACAATTGGTCCATCTCTTAAAGATGCCCAAATGTATTTTTCTTTCTCACCCTTGTAATCTATGTACTGAGTAATACGATGTAGCCACTGGTAATACTTGCCATCAAACAATACAGGTGGTCTGGAATCAGATCCAATGATCAAGGTATCTTGAGTAGACATTATGATTAAAATGGGGTAAGATTCGGTAGATCACTAAAACCAGAAATCAGTATCAAAAATCTAAAAAAATGTCAGATTCGGTATTGGTACTGTAGCAGATTCGGGTTCGGTAAGCACTATAGCAGATTCGGGTTTGGTAAGCACTGTAGCAGATTCGGTATATCAGATTCTGTATTAGAAACTAATAAAAATAACCCGTATCACACCCAGATTCGGTTAGTACAAAACACACAGCCTTAGGTCACTTAAAACCTAAAGTATCAAGTAAAATCAAGATTCTGGTTCGGTATCGGATTCGGTATCTGGCTTGGTAGCCAAATTTTGTAACAATTTGAACTAAAATCAATCCAATTCCTTTGAATTAGATTCGGTAACCTTGCTGCACAAGGAAAACAAGTTAGTAACACATAGAATATCAAAGAAACCGAATGTGAAATATACCGAATGTCAACTGTAGCAGTTGACAAACCGAGTCTAAGTGAAAAACTTAGAAATTCAATCGAATCCTTGCTCAAACCACACAAACTAACTGCGTATGATCAAACCGAATGTGATAGAATCACAAGCACACCACAAACTTTAATAGTTAAGTTGAATTTTCAACCTTGAAGCAGACTCGGTATGACAGTTGCATTACCGAATGTAGATCAAATCTTCAAATTTTGAAGAATTGAAGAAATTCAACGTCAAATATGTGATTAAACACCTCACGAGCACAACTGAATCCACAATCCTTCATTTAAACACAGAATCAAGTTGAAAACGATCATTACCGAGAGTTTTAGCCACAAACTCTAAAATTAAACTTGATTCACTATAGTTGTTGTTAAGAAGCTGTAATAATGATCAAAACTCTTTCTAATACACCTAATGAAGCTTCGCTAAACTTATCACAAGAATCTGAACGTCAGATTATCAAATTCGATGTTACCGAATCTGATTCAACCTAACCTAATGTGATCAGATTCTATAATCTTCTATCTCTGGATCGATATAGTGATGTAATATTACTCCCTGGGCGCTCTGATACCAAATGATAGGTCAGATCATGGTGAGAATAGAAGAAATAATAAGATTAAGTGAGACTTGGTATGTAAGAACAGATTCGGTATTAGAGAGATTCGGTAAAATTACATTCCACAGCTTCTTAAACTAGTTTACAATGCAATAGCTATCTAATTAGGACTACTTAGGTTCCTTATATAGCCCTCTTCTAAGGAACCTTCATTTAGGCTTATTTCACATTAACATTATACTACTTTTAGGGTCCTAACACGGCTAACTCTTAAAAAAGGGAAATCGATACAAACTCTGTCGATCGAGATTTATTAATGCTATTATAACTATAGAAATCTCCACAAATGCAAATACATCCAAAATGACCAACTTTACTAATATGTTAAACGTGTGCTTTACACGAAATCAAGAAGTTATATACCTTCGTTACCACCAATGAAATAATATCGAGAAACAAGACGGATAGCTGGAACTCTTATGTAATCACTGGATTAAGGGCGATTTTCCACTTGAGATTGTTGGTAATTGAGTTAGCCGAACGACTAAACATACCTCCATTTCGTACTTTTGGCCAACCCACATAATTGGATCGACCAAAGATCCTTGAACCCTTTAGTTCCTTGAAAGCCTTCTAAGCGTTGGAAGATTCACTGAAAGAGACAAACGAGTAATGTCTCGATGGGTAAAACTTGATTTCCATGAGCGTACAAAATTCCACCATGCTTACGGTTAACCAGTTTATCAATACTACCAATGAATATTGTTTTATTAGATCGATCGGATGAGATGCCACAAGGTCGGATTTATCTCCCGTCACAGAGGTATCGCAAGAAAACCTAATCGCCGGAAGGTATTTACCCGATCTTGGAAAACCTTGAGGGGGAGGGGGTTTCATCTGGGTGATTAGGGAAGAATGATGGCTTTAAATAGTCACTGAAGGTGACATGAACATGGGTCAAAGGTGGAGACGGAAAAGGAGTGTTCGAAATTGAGTTGGAAATTGGAAGCAAATGAGATCCGGATGAAGTAGGAGGATTCATTAAGGAGAAGGGAAATATATTGTTAATGGAAAAGGAGTAATATTAATGAAGGTGGATGGTTTCAGGTTGATTAAATATGGCGGAAGTTAGTGGCTAAGGGCAGAGGAGGTTGGAACTCAAATAATCTATTGAGATTGGCACATTTTTCCAAAGAGAGAAAAAGTAGCTGTTTTCAGGGGATTATTCTGTGATAAACATTTTGATACCCTCTTTGTTTCAGATCAAAAGTCTACTTTCATTGGAACAAGTTTTAAGAAATCTAACTAACTACAAATTTTTACTAATCAAGTTTTATATCTACTAACTTTTATTTTTATGATTAGTTAAACAAATAAATAAACATTTAGATTTTTTGTACGTTTAGTGTCATCTAACAATTATTTTAGATAATTGTGATTTACTTGAAAACAAGAGTTTTCAAGTAATAATTTATAACGGGTTTCAAGAGTGTTGAATACACGTCCGTAAGAGTTTACTAGACACCGTCACCGAAATAGCAGGGGTCAAGGGAGCTGCGACCTCTTCGAGGTTCAAATGGCAGCGCTACTTGCGATATTCAAGGGGAAGCCGCCCCTCGCGGGGGTCGTGTGGTATCGCTCCGGCCCGAAAATTTGGATATTATAGAATACAACTAAAAGTTGCATCCCAACAAAATTTCCCGTCAAAAATTATGACATTTGAAAATGACTTTTTTCACCAAAACTAAGGGTTGCAACCTTTCGTTTTATAAGTTTAAGAGTTTTTTACTCTAGAAAAATATAGTTTTGCTTTCATACGAAATATGCCAAAACATTAACAACAACAACAACACACCCAATCCCATTTTGTGAGGTATGGGGGAGGTGGAACGTAGACAATCTTTCCTCTACCCTAGAATAAAGAGAAGTCATTTCTCCACCCCGAGTGAAACACTCCAAGAGTAGAGAAAGTCATCCCTCTCAATGTTCGACGAATAGAGAGATTGCTTTGAAGAGGACCTCCGGCCAATATGCCAAAACATTAACAACAACAACAACAACACACAAAACATTAACAGTTTCCTCTAATACTACTCTGATTTGAATTGTTCTTCCTTACAATCATATTAAATTTCTTATCTAAACTCAATTAAGAGTTCGTGCAACTCAAGGCTTGTAAGGGTCAAAATACTTAATTTGGAAAGTATTTTATGATTTAAGAAACAATCAAGGTTTATCAAATCTCAACCATGTTTTCCAACATAGATAACATAAATATAAATAAACTTGGATATTTATAATAGAACAGAGAACACTCATTTTTTATGGAAACGCAAGACTTACATTGATAAATTGAAAAGAATATACAAACGCTCAGGCCAAAGAGGCCATAATACACCCAAATTGAACAGACGGTGATTCAAGAAAACTACACAATAGATCAATGACCCAAAATTAAACAGCAGCCTACTGATGATGAATTTGAGGTGCTGAGAAGCCACTTGCAGCTCCATCAACTGTATTAAATAGCAAGTAAACATATTCATAAGTTCCAATCAATACTCTTTTACTTGATTTTTCTCGAAATCCACTCAAAACTCTTTGCTTGAATCTCGCATAAAGCTACCGGCCCGTTTTAACATTTGAGCTTCAAAACCTTTTGGTTTCTATTCTTTCGAACAAGATCGCCACACGTCCACTCCACAGCTTGCCACATTTTTTTTCCCAATTCCGAATAGTTCATCTTTACTTTACCGCAGAAAGCTTCTAAGGAACTCATATTAGCAACATTACCTAAGCCCAACCACTTGTAAACACGCTCCTCTACATCGAAAGCATGTTTACATAGAAATAGTGCGTGATCTAACGTCTCTAATCCATCGTCACATAGAGGACATCGCACAGAATTTAAATCAATGCCACGATCATTAAATTTAGTACATAACAGATGACGTCTCAATCTAGCTATCCGAATGAATAACTCCACTTTTTGGGGATCTAGATGATTTTTTTAAAGTTTTACCAATTGAAACACGAACAGATTGAGCATCTTTACTTCCAAGATTGAAGGAGAACGGGTCCAAGCGTAGTTTCTTTGATAGCAGCTTTTTTTCCAAGAAATTCGGTAACAAACTTTGATGTCTTTATCTGTTTCAAGATGGTACAGTCGAATGAATTTATCCCTCAAGTTGAACTACAGCAGCCATGACTAATTCCAGAAAATAGTACCCGTTCCATCAAAATTTTTTGATGCGACTGAGTTAAAGATTAGGATGCATGAATCTTCGATAAGCTGACATGTAACAAGTATATTAGACCAAACTCCCCCAGGGGAACCAGGTCTGATTGAAAAACCTGTATGAAACCCTACAAAAAGGACCATAAATGCTTTCCCACAAAGAGTTGTGTTCGGTTGTAAACCTCCATAACCAAGTGCCGATCAAAGCCAAATTTAACAATCTAAAGACCCAATGTTTAGCCCTCCCGGCCCATATATAAGGTAGAAACATGAATTTCAATTTTACCCAAGACAATTTTTATTTTTCGCATGACTCACCCCAAAAGAACACTTTTCTCAAACGCTCAAGAATTTTGATTATACTCGACGGGACAAGAAATAAGGAAAAGTAATATAAGGGCAAGCTATTGAGAACCGACTTCACGACCCCCATAGGATAACGAACGGGCATTCCGGTTCGAGAGCCTACTTTTGAATTTCTTAAATAATGGCTTCCAACTATTCACTTTGTTCATTCTTGCATCAATGGAAAACACAGATAGATAAATGAGAATTCTCCAACATTGCAACCAATTCTTTTGGCTAAGGAGTCAACCTCGACTACTAGTAACACCAAAACTAAATATGTTGCTTTTTTGAAAGTTGACCTTTTTGCCCAACATCTTCTCAAAACACTTGAGTAAATTCATAAGATTGCAAGCATTGATCCTACTCTAATCACCAAAGAAAATGGTGTCATCCACATATTATAGATGAGACATGATTATCTTATCCACTCCTACCTCAACTCCTTTGGATAAACCCCTTTCAATTGTTGTCTTGGTTACAAGATTGAGGCCTTCTTCCGCAATTATGAACAAGAGGGAAAGAGGATCCTCTTGTCTCACACCACGACCAAGTGAGAATTCACCCGTACGGGAGCTGTTGACTAAAACCAAAATAGATGCACGCCGATTTAAGGCAACTAGAAATCCATCTCCTCCAGCGATCCTCGAATCCCATACTATACTAATTTATCAAAAATTAATAATAATACACAAGAATTTACAACAACAACAACAACAAAACCCAATCCCACATCAGTGGGGTATGGGGAGGTTAGATGTAGAAAATCTTTCGCTTATCCTAGAATAAAAAGAAGTTATTTCTCCACCGAGAGTGAAACACCCCAAGAGTAGTAGAGAAAGTCCTCCCTCTCAATATTCTATGGATAGCGAGATTACTTATGAATGGATCTCCAACCAATAAGTAGGTTAAAAAACAAAACAAAAAAAAAGTGGGAGACGCTATTAAAATGGTAGAATTAAATTTTCATGGGTTTAAACCTGTCTGAAGTTCAATTTAGACTTTAAGCGACAGTCAAGTTGTCAATAATACTCAAAAATGTGTTTATTATAAAACAAAAAGAATCGCATTCGCAATAATTGTAGAATAAGAACAAATAAATAAAGGCGTCTCATATATGCAACCACCGAGGTCGGACCCCTACTACGATCACACAATATTTCATGATCAAGTGTCTCATTCACAAATCACAATAATTAATTTACTTCATGAACTATATACCCTTTAGAGATAGATTAATATTATAGGAATGTCATGTGATGTTATGTACTATTATTCGACACGTAAAACACAATTTAAGATATGTCGTAAAATTTGTTTATTCCTATAACTCAAGTTGTTCCATTAAAATAAAAAAAGAATATGAAGTTGACTAAGTATAGTGTTTGGGTAATGGTTAAAAAATTAGTTTATGCGTAATTAATGGTACATTAAGATAGTGAGTGAAGTATTTATTAGCTGATTATGATAAGTACAATTCAAAAATGCATGTCATAAAGTTTTAAGGATGGCTCTTAGACAATTAAAATTTTCAAATATGTAGAATATGCTAAACGTAGCACTTAAAATTATGTAAGAGATACAATTATAAAGGAATTATGTGATAAATAAGAAATTACGTTATATATGCTATTATGGATCTTGAATACTATCGTTGAAGAGGCCAATAATATAGCATGTAAAATGTTGTTTAACATTGTTTGATTCATTTGTATATCTATTAAAACATATAATCGTAATCGAGGAAGTTTATTATTATTAATAATATACTTGTTATATTATATGTTATTTAGATAAATTTATATTTAATCTATATATTTTATATAGTTAATACTTATCATATTAAATTTTAATATAGTAATTACTCATTAAAATATCATTTAATATAATATGTAATATTGATATTAATGTAGTTATGTTTTATGTTAAACATATATTTTATATAAAAAAATCTTTATTTGATATTTGATATATTAATATTACTAATAATGATAATATTGATATGAATTTTAATCATAATAATGATAATAAGGATAGTCATATGTAGCTGTTTCATAAACTTATCATACTTCATAATCATGATTATTTTTATCCATTATAATAAATTTTACATTATATTAACATCAAGTTTAGGATCAAAATAATATCTATTACTTTTGTTTATAAATAAGATTCATATACATATAAACCTTACATTACTTATTTTCACTTAACCTTAATTATAATTCATATCAATTTTTCATGTGCAAGTTTATGTACTATTATCAATTATATAAGTTATTCCTAATCTATTAATATGTGTTATAAATACATACTTATAGTCATATTCATAATATATTTATTATATTTTTCCTTATCCTTATTATTTTCTTAATAACACTAATACTATTAACTATAATAATTTTAATAATTTTAACAATAATGTTAATACTAATAATTTTAATAATAATTTTAGTATTAGTGATATTAACAATTAATAATAATAACAACAATAATAATAATAATAACAATAATAAAAGGGTTATACCTCACTAAAATAGGTTTTAAACAAAAAGATGTCTCGAGCCGGGCTCGAACCCAAGACATCTCGTTCACACGCATACACCCTTCACCATTCCTCCGTACTCGTTTATCTGATTAATCCCTCGCCTATTTTTTTATTTAACCCGTTTCTATCTGTGATCCTTTCTTCATCTTGTTCATGATATAATTCGATCAGGTACCAGAACAATAAAACCATTTACTTAATCGTCTGTTTTTAATACACATAATTAAAATGACAACCATTTATAACTGTGACTTTATGATTAACATAAAAGAAAAAGAAAGAACAAATAATAAAAAAAACAAAAAAAAACAGATAACAGCTTCGCTGTTGCTGCAGCTCACGAATAAGAAAAAAAATAAACTCAAATTATGATTATGAAATCTAGATCGTATTAGGCTAAGTTTATAACATGAAATGGGTTGTAAATAACTCATAGAAACTTTCTGAATCGACAATTAAACTTGAATTAAAACAGGGCACTCGAACTTGTTCATAGAAAATCGTTTGACTTTTTTTCTTGAGAACTTTGACTCGACAATTCTTGCTTGTTACTAAAAATTGAGATTTGAAACTTTGCAGTTAGTTTGAAATAGAGATTCCAAAGATATCTGCATTTAAATATTTTGAAATTAAATAAGAATTTGAAATTTGGCCAAAAATATAGAAGAACAGAGATATTGAAGTTGTTTTTCTAAAATTTTCTGAATAACACTTTAATTTATTGACTGTAAATGATATTTGTAGTTGGTAAGGAAGGAAGAAAATCAAATGAAGTCCTTCACAACTGAATTGTTCATCTGATATATATATTTGGATGTTGGATACGAGTAATTCACTCAGAAGAATAAATAAAAAGAAAAAAATAAAAATATTACTGATTAAGACTTGCAGCAGAATTTTATTGTTTACCTAGGGTTGAATTTGTTTTGTATCTACTTCAGAGAAGGAATCTTCAATTTGATATAGTTGATAGGTACATATAACCATTTTGTACGATTCATAATCAGTAACAGCAATGAGGAAGAAAAAGTAATAAAAGTCGATGGGAAGAAAACAGATTTCGTAAGATTTGATGACTTTATATCCACCAATTTTTGTTTCCATCCGATTATTACAGATTTATAAGTATAATTTTGGTTAATAATTAAATACTGATAATTATTTAATAAAATACTAATAATAATATTTAGAGAAATAGTAATATTAATAATAATAATAATATTATTATTATTATTAACAATAATAATACTACCAATATTAAGGATAATGATAATGATAGTATCAAATAAAGATGATTATAAAACATATAACTATGATTATAATAATAATATTTGTAATACTAATAATAATAACAATATCACTAAAAATTTATAAATGATACATGTATCAATCATATTAGTTAATAATATCTAAATTACACTAAATATTAAATTTAATCATTCTTATAGTAACATTTATATTTTAAGTATTTGTTTTAATAATCATTATATTAAAATTTTAAATATTTAATATTTATGAATATTACTATTATTGATATTGGTAATAATAATATATGTTATAACAGTTATATTTTTAACTCGCAGTTATATTTATTTTACAATTTATTACTTATGTAATGTCTACTAACTATATTCATATATTTAATATTTATATGTGTTAATATATTACAATATATATGAATTCATTAATTATATAGAAATCATATTCATATATATAATTTCATTTTAACAAACTTATTATCTTGCATATTATTTTACTTATTTGTTATTATCTCAAATTATTATATATATATATATACCCACATTTATATATCTATATATTTATATATATGTATATATTAATTTACAACCAATAGTTCGTGAATCGTCGGTAATAGTCAAAGGTCAAATGGGTATATGAACATTGTTTCAAAAATTTTCAGACTCAACGTTACACACATTGCTCATCGTATCAAAATCATATAAAGATTTAAGTTTAAATTTGGTCTAAAATTTCTGGGTCGTCACAGTGTCCTAATCCATCCGGACGAAGTCCATATCGATTATAAACGATTCACAACAGTTGATTACATCACGAGGTACTTGACCTCTATATGATACATTTTACAAACATTGCATTCGTTTTTGAAAAGACAATCTTTCATTACATCGAAAGTTGACAGCATGCATACAATTTCATAATATATCTAACTATAATTGACTTAATAATAATAATCTTGATGAACTCAACGACTCGAATGCAACGTCTTTTGAAATATGTCATGAATGACTCCAAGCAATATCTCTAAGATGAACAAATGCACAGCGGAAGATTTCTTTCATACCTGAGAATAAACATGCTTTAAAGTGTCAACCAAAAGGTTGGTGAGTTCATTAGTTTATCATAAACATTCATTTTCATCATTTTAATAGACCACAAGATTTTATATTTTCATAAACATCATTCTCATATCAGGCATTTCACAAACTGCATAGAGATAAAAATCATTCATATGGATTGAACACCTGATAACCGACGTTAACTTAATGCATAGAATATCCCCAAAACAGAACCTCTCGTCTGTATAATAATCTCGAAGTACTAAAGCATTCGTACCCCGAATGGGACTTGTCAAGGTCCATAGATCTATCTTTAGGATTCGCGTCAATCAGGGGCCATTTCCCTAAATTCTTAGGTTACCAGACTTGAAGGGCGATATTCGGTTTAATAATCCTACCATATAATGTAGTTTTTGATCACTTGTGTCTATTTCGTAAAACATTTGTAAAAGCAGCGCATGTATTCTCAGTCTCAAAAATATATATTGCAAAAGCATTTAAAAAAGGAGCAAATGAAACTCACCATACTGTATTTCGTAGTAAAAATACATATAACGACATTTGAACAATGCAGAGTTGGCCTCGGATTCACGAACCTATATCATGTATATATATATTAACACATATAATATTAATCAACTAAGTTTATATTGTATTAAGACTAATGTCCATATATATTTTCATATTAGTACCTTTAATTTGTCATATTCTGTACATGATATATAATTTATTTACTAGGAATTATATTATATTAGTAAAAAAAAAGATATTATGTAATATTAGTATATTTATGATATAGGTGATAATAATAATAATAATAATGATAATACTAATAATCATAATGTTTAAAAATAATAATAGTAATGATATTAGTTATTATAATAGTATTCCTTAATAACGAAAATGATTAGTTTTAAAAATGATAAAGATAATAATACTAGTTTTGATATTAGTAATAATAATAATAATAATACTAATAATAATATATAATCATAATAAAAGTAAATGAAATTGTTATGGGTTAATAATAGTAATGATATTAAAAATTTTGTAGTTTCAATAACACTAATAACAATAATAATAATGATAATACATAAAAATGACTACCTTAAATGGGAAGGACTTCCAAAAAAAATAAATTGCCCCAGCCCGAACTCGAACTCGCGACCTCCCGGTTACACAACTTCCTCCCAACCATTGAAGCACTCATGAACTGTGTTTTTAATCGCGTTTTTATTTACTTAATATTTATGAGACGGTTTTCATCACACTTTTATCACCATCAAAATAAAAAGGTGAAGCCCAAGAACAAAGGCCCAACCCTTAAGCCCATCGACAATCTAAGTGGCCCAATGTTTTCTGGTCCAAAAAAAAAATGTTTAGTGGATCCAATATAAATTAAAGGGTTCGGTTTATGATTAACGATTTATCATCATCATTATCTATAATCTTCATCGTATAATTATTTCATCCTCCACATCACACATCATCTTTCTGTATCATCATCTATAGCGTCATCATCATCAATATCACCTACTTCTTTCGTTTCCAGTAAAAATATAGAAATAGAAACACATGTGGTGCAGTCACTATTCATCGTCTTTCTTAATTTTTGGCATCACCGTTATTATTATCAAACAACCTTGTTGTCATCGTTCATCATAAACCATCATCGTTGTTGCTGATATTTTATTACATAAACATACATAGCAGCAGCCTTTGTTCGATCATAGGATTCGAAAATATATATATATAATTAAATGGAGGTTAGCAGTGTAATATTGGGTCGTAGATGCAGTAAGCCAGTAACACATTAATAATGAGAACATTGTGGTGGTTTTTGTTGGTGGTTATAGGGTGGTGATCGAGTAGTTTGGGATGGTGATGGTGGTTTTTTTTTCTTGGTGGTTCGTAGGGTTGGAGGAGAGGAAGGATACGAAAGGTGAGGGTGGTGCTGGGTGGCGATGGAGGTGGCCGAGTGTAGGTGATGACCTACGGTGTGGCATGGTGGCGGCAAAGGGTGGTGTCGAAGATGGTGAAGGAGAAAGAAGAAGTATGGTGTTCGGTTTATTCATGGTGACCGGAGGTGTTCAAGTTTGCACGATGGTGGCCGGTGGTGTTCAAGTTTGCACGGTGGTGGCCGGTGGTGGTTGTAAACGTCGGAAAGGTGGCGTAGATAATGGTGTTGACGAGTGTTTTGCTTATGGTATATGTGTCTCATATATATATATATATATATATATATATATATATATATATATATATATATATATATATATATATATTCTATAATTATAAAACTAATTTAATAATTAATAATAATAATATAATAATGATACTAATTACCTAATCCATTGAATTGGGAGAATGTGCAGGGAACAGTACAGCAGCCTCTCCCATTGTTTTTATCTACCGACACTCCTCACGGGGTGTCATATCGTGTCCCGTTGATAAATTCAGTGGCAGATAAAAGTCTTCAGAAAAATTCCATATTTTTAAATTAAATACCTTTAATTATTTTGATCATTATAGTATAAAATTCGATCCTTAAATTGTTAAATAAAAATTACATCAACTGTCCATCTCAATTAGGGGTAAAATATAAAAAGTGCTCAAATTTAATATCTAGGTCCTAAATACATTTTTAGTAAGCCTAAAATTTATAAAACTCATTTTCGGATTACCGTTTATTTTAAAATCACATATATTTGTTTTTAAATCGTTTAATATCTATCGAATTACAATTGAGCGTTACTGTCGATTACAAAATAAATTTGAAAATATATATATTTATTCAATATACTTCATTTACATATATAGATACCTTTTAAATAATAGTTATTATATATTATTTTATTTTACATTATTAGTTTCTAACAATTACATCATAAATTATATTTAAAAATATATATTTATATTTAAATTTATACATATATATTTACAAGTAGATTGGTTCATGAATCGTCGGCAATGGTCGAAGTTACATGAATGTAAGAAAACAGTTCAAAAATTTTGAGACTCAACATTACAGAATTTGCTTATCGTGTCGAAACCCTATAATGATTAAGTTTAAATTTGGTCGGAAATTCCTGGGTCGTCATAGTACCTACCCGTTAAAGAAATTTTGTCCCGAAATTTGAGTGAGGTAGTCATGGCTAACACTAAAAATGTTTTCATGACGAATATGAGTTGAAAACTAAAGTTTTTTCATTATTGATTAATATAGATAAAACGATTCGATTATGTGAAACGTACGAGTGAAGCTGTCACAAAAGAGTGAAATGAGGAATTTACGGTTCGTCTTACTTCTTACGTAGTCACGTTTGAATTCCGGAATTCAAGGTATTTAAAAAAAAATCTTGGAAATCTATAAGATCTGATTCTTCAGGATTTATGGAAATTAGGATCCTCTCTAATTAATGCGATCATCTGTCTCGATTGCTTTGTCTGATATTTTTACTATAAATTTACCTTTTCCATTCCATTAATTTTCACCACTTCAATAATTTCTTTCTTAATTCACATTTCCAAAGAGTTTGAAAATGCTTAATCCAGTTCTGATCCTTGTACTTATACTGACTATCGTATCTGTCATTCTTCTTTTTCATTTACTACCATAGGAATCTATTCACTTCTATTATTACCTTGGGGTTATAGTGTTTTTAATTCTCCCGTGTCTTTATATGGCCATACGCATTGATATACATGGTTTGTAATTTCTGTGTTTGTAATCGGCTTTATATTTTCCCTTATACTTTGGAGCTCTTTGCCTTTTATTCTCTTCTCGACCTCTAGTAAAGCGAGTAATGGTCCAGAATTCGTAAGTATGGAGTTTCGAATGATTATAATGTTCTAAGCACGAAGGAACGTATTCTCACGATTTGACTTGTCAAATTACCAGAATTACTGAGAATAGAACTATCAAGAATATATTTTCTTGATATGTTTATAAGTTAAGCAGATTGAAAGAGTTATGTAACATGACACATGATAATGGTATGATCTACTGTGAACCATCATCATGTTTCATTAGAAACTCAGCATGACTTAATGTAATATAATCACGTTGGCCAAGCGTCATTATATTATACTAACTCATGCTTCAATTCCCTACACTTCTCCAGAAATCATTCATAATTTAAATTCGAATTTCAAAGAACTTTAGAAACTAAAATAGTTTCTTTTATGATGTAACACGGATAACACGAAGAGATAAATAATTTCGGACAAGAATATTTATGAAAATATCCTCAGAAATATCGAAGATATTTATGATGATATTTTAGAATTTCTAAGTTCGAAAATTGATGAAGAAAATTTTCCGCAAGATTTTAGAATAAATAAGGAGCCAGATATTCGCTGAAGAGTTCATCAGTTACAGAATCATCTGGATTCGTTAAGTACAGGTTTAGTCCTTGTGATTTGTCCACAGTCTCCTTTATAGTTTTGCGTAATCCGCTTTTTAATACCAAATTTTCTATTGAGCGTTTCCAACACTCCATTCTTTATCATCAAACTTTTGGCCATTAAGAGCATTTACTACATACTGCTTCGTCAGCATTTTCAATTTTAACGAATCTGGATAATTGGTTATCAAACCGAGGGGTTTCAAGAGAATTGTGTTTTTAGATGATTAAACGCTGATTTCTGGTAATTGGTGTGGCAATTCTCGTTACAAGGTGGGTATGAGTTCATGATAAGACTTCAATAGATAAATATAGTGATTTGTCGGAGAGATTTAAATCAAGGAGCAACGAAGTTGCTGGTACGTCTGCTGGTGATGTGGTGGAATATAAAAAGTTCTCCAATTAAAAGAGCACGCATATATATCAAGGTTATAATAAGGTTATTTCGAATGAAAAGTCGAAGTTGACTTGCTGGAGCTGTGACAAAATTGGCTAATTTGAAAAGGGATTGCAAAGTTATTTTTGGTAATAACAACTCCCAAAGGTTTAGCATAGATACGTTTTAAACATTTACTCAATTTCTGAGAGTTTTTTAGGTGCATAACTATATGCATAAATCTTTCCTTCCGTAGATGAAGTGCGGTTGGTTCATCCTCTCGATTTAGGTGTTTTTAAGAATCATGAAAGGTTTGAATGCAGATTGTAATCGTCAAGATACAAATGAGGTTTAAGATGAAATCAAGTGGCAAACTTGAAGAATTGTTTAGTTTCATATGTTATAATCAATATTTTAATTCATTTTAATTCATTTTAATTGTCCAATGTTGGCAGTTCATAGTTGATAGTCCACAGTTAACAGTCCAATAATTCATATATAGTTTAATATATAATATTCGAATTAATTAATATGTATCGTGACCCGTGTACATGTCTCAGACTCGATCACAACTCAAATTATATATATTATTGTAGAATCAACCTCAACCCTGTATAGCTAACTCCAATATTACTACATATAGAGTGTCTATGGTTATTTCAAATAATATATATAGATGCGTCGATATGATATGTAAAAACCTTGCATATGTGTCCCGATATTTAAAGTGCGTAAAATAAATAACAGAAATTAAATGACGATAAATAAAATTGCGAGAAATTAAATTGCGATAAATAAATTGCGATAATTAAATTGCGATAAATAAAATGTAATACGAAATTAACAGTTAGCTAGGAACAGTTAGCGTGGATTCTTAATAAAATTTCTCATAATTAATTTGTTTGTTTCTAACAAATTTTATTTTGTCCAATGTTTTCTTTATTATGCCACTTGTTGAATTCTGATAGGTCAAAATTCAAATATGAAATTGAATGAAAAAGGTTATTCTGCGGTGAACGGATATGTATATCGGTGGTTGTAAGTAAGATAGTAAATGACTGTTGAATCAGATTCGAAGAATGTACAGTGTAACTTAATAATGTGAAATCTAAATATTTCTAGGGTATTACCTACCCGTTAAAATATTTTTACCATTAACAGTTTGTACAAAAGAATTTTTAATTACAATCTTTATGAAAATATACTTACATATATATTTTCCTCAGATGTAATCATGGATTTAATGAGTTAATATGATATTAATCTCATTTGCTTTTCGGTTTGAGCTAGAATAAATAATCTCTAAGACTTTAGAGATTACATAATCGTCATGAAGAATGAAGGTAATTGATGTAGATCGATACGTAGAACGGTGATTATACTCGAGGTACAGAATGAGATGTTGAGGCGTGTGATGTTGATGGTATGGGTGCTATTGCTGGTGGTCATGTTGATGTCGGTGATGTTGCTGAAGCTGGTACATTTGCACCATATTTTCCAAAACTATTACTCGAGCACGAAGTTCCCTGACTTCTTGTATTACTCCGGGATGATTGTCATTGGAACAAGCGGTGAATAAGGTTTTGAATTTGAGATAGTATATAATCATGGCGAGCTATTTAGGAAATGAGGGTGACAATGGTGTTTCGGATTGGTTTGCCGGTAAGTGCTCCAGGTTCTTCGCCAAGAGGTGAATTCGGTTAGTGGAAGGGATCGCCTTCTGCGTGTCTCCATCGGTTAAGTCGTCTACGAACCCATCTCCAATTCATCCAAAATAGATGATGACTAATTGGTTGATTTATTCCGGTTACACTGCTTTCGGAGCTCGAGTGGAAATCCATATCGGAATAGTTGTCAGAATCCGAGGAATTTGATCTGGTTGAGGGATCCATCTCATACAATCAGATGAAAGATTTTCGATATGAAATAGATTATAGGATGTAGATTAGTACCCTGCAATACATGATTTACATATGCATATATAATACTAAAATCTCATAAGTTACGGAGGAATCTATGGAAGCTGTCAGGAAAAGTCTACAGTAATAGATACGCTAAGATATGAATTTTGTTTATACACTATCGATGCATTAAATGCAGTAAGACGTGTCTAGACATTAAGGATGATAAGCAGTTGATTTCCGACTAGAAATGATAAGCAAAACTTTTGACATGCAGACACGGTCGTAGTCCATATATATTATTTAGAATTGTGTTTTGAATTATATATATTACATTGTATCATAATATAATTTCGTAATTCTTAATGTGTCTACTACCGAAAATAACTTTACAATTCCTTTCTAAATTAGTCAATTTTATCACAGCTCCAGCAAATCAACTTCGACTTTTCATTCGGATTAGCCTTATTATAACCGTGATATATAAGTTTGCCTTTCGTCATCGTTACCGGAGTACCGTTTATATCTCATTACATTAGCAGAAAACTTACCAGCAACTTCATTACTCATTGACTTAAGTCTCTCCGAAAAACCGTTATATTGTTCATTAAAACCCTATCATATACTCATCCGCATCTTGTAATGAGAATTTCCATACCAATTACTGGGAATTAGCAATCAGTATTTTGAAATCTCGCAACATGTCTACATCAACAGTTATATGTATACAAATAACATTTATCTCTTAGTATTATGATCTTCCATTCTGAAATTCTGATAAGCACCCAGACTACAAATTAATACTCTGAAGGTTGGGAATACAAAGGAAGCAGCAAACTGTAAATGACCTTAATCGTCAGAAGTTTGATGATAAAGAATAGTATGTTGGAAAAGCTCAAAAAAGTTAGAACTGGAAAATGGATTGAGCTAACCACGAAGGAGACCAAGGACATATACAAGGACCATACCCTATATTCAAAGAATCTAGGTAATTCGGAATCCGATGAAACCTTCAACGAATATCTTGCTCCGGACTCATGTTAAAATCTTGCGGAAAATCTTTCTTCATCAACCATCGAACTTAGAAATTCCTAAATATCATCATGAATATCTTCGATATTTCTGAAGATATTTTCATAAATATTCTCGTCCGAAATTATTTATCTCTTAGTGCTATCAGTGTTACATCATATAGAGACTGTTAGTTTCTATATTATATAAACTTTCAAGCTTAAAATATGAATGTTATTGAAGTAATGTTGGGAACTGATGCATGAGTTAGAATAATACAATGACACTTGATCAACATGATTATATTACAGTAAGTCATGCTGAGTTTCTAATGAAACGTGATGATTCACAGAACATAACGTCATCATGTGCCATGTTACACGACTCTTACATTCTACCTAATCTATAAACGCATCAAGAACATATTTTCTTGATAAGTCTTATCTTTTCTCTTGAATTTTGGTAATATAACCAATCAAGATCGTGCCATTACAATTTTCTTCTTAGAACATTAACTATGTTTATTCCAAAATTCATATCTGCGAATTCTGGACCATTATATGCGGTGCTTAATGGATAGAAAAGAAAACAGAGCATAAAGTCTCGAAGTTTAAATGGGGGTATAAATCGTAGCAAATAGAAGAAAGCATTAACTGTGGATGATACTGATTATAGGAGACAAGAGCAGGAACATCGAAATATAAGGGAAGATATAAAACTCAATAACAACCCAGCAATTACAAACCGTGGATATTAATACGAATAGTAATATAAAGACACGGTAGAATTAAGAATAGTATCATCCCAAGGTAATAGTAAAAGTAACCAAATCTTTCTGGTGGAAGATTGAAAAGAAGGATGACAGAAATGATGATTAGGAAAATATCAAGGATTAGAATGGGATTAAGTATTTTCACAATCTTTTGGATGTACGAACTAAGAAAGAAAGAATAGGAATGGTAAGAATAATGGAACGGAAGAGTTTAATTTATAATGGAAATATCAGACGGAGTAATCGAGATAGATCACCGTATTTAATTATAGATATCTTAATTTTCTTATTCGCCGAAGAATCAAATCTTTTAGATTTCGAAGATTTTCTTTAAACCCATTGAATTCCGGAATTCAACCCTAGCTCCGTCAAAAGTTAAGACGAATCCTTACTTTTCCTATTTTAATCTTTTGCGATAGCTTCTCTCATACGCTCTGAGTAATTTAATTATTCTATTCAAATACCTAACGATGATAAAACTCTATTTATCAGCTCATATTCGTCATGAAAACATTTTTATTGTTAACCATGACCACCTCACTCAAATTTCGGGACGAAATTTCTTTAACGGGTAGGTACTGTGACGACCCGGGAATTTACGACCAAATTTAAACTTTAATCTTTATATGTTTCTGACACGATAAGCAAAGTCTATAATGTTGAGTCTCAAAAGTTTTGAACTGTTTCATATATTCATTTAACCCTTGACTGTTCCCAACGATTCACGAACAATGGTATGTAAATAAATATGTATATATATATATATATAAATATAAATACAAATGTATATATACTATTTTTGAATTAGTAAATTATACTTTAATCATTATGAATTTAAAATATAGAATAATAAATAAAATAATTGAGTTACTATTATATTATTATGAATCTATATATAATTTCTATTAATAATTATTAATATATAATATTTAATAAATATTATAATGTAAGGTTAATATATTATTTGTAATTACAAAATAAAATATAGATGATATATCAATATTATTTCTATTACTTTCGTTATTAATAACAATATAATATATGTATTTATATTAACCATATTATTAATTCTAATGTGAGATTTGAATGGATATATAAAAAGTTGATATGCTTAAGTTGTATTATTATTATTATCACTTTATTATCACTATTATAAATTAACCTTATTAAAATTATCATTATCACATTATTCTTATCATATATTTCACTAATCTATTTATCAATAATTTTGCTAATTATTAATAATATTATTAATGGTATTAATTTATTTGTTAATTGTCAAAACTTATGAATTAGGTATATATATACATATATATATATATATATATATATATATATATATATATATATATATATATATATATATATATATAAACCGATATATATATATATATATAAAGATATATAAACAAAAAGAATCAGATACATAAATACATATATATATATATATATATATATATATATATATATATATATATATATATATATATATATATATAATGCGATTATTTATATATATAATACATATACAACCGTTTATATAATATACGTTATTATACATATATATATATATATATATATATATATATATATATATATATATACAAAACAAATATGTATCCTGTTATGCTTCATAATCCAACTGTGGAAACTTTTTGTTTCTGTCCCTAAGTTGTTAGAAGTCAAGCTCAGATCACATTGCAACAAAAGAATCGATCAACATCAAATTGCAGCTTTTTATTTTTTTTATTTATTTCAGTATCTGAATGAATATATTTGTGTACTACTTGTCGAGCCAATTTAACTACAAAACAAATGCAATTGATTCACATTAGCTGGAATTATGTCTTATAACCTCTACATAATTCTACAGTAATACAATTCGAGTGAAAACAAAAAAAAAAATAATAAATAAAATTTAAACTTTCAAAGAATAACACTACAACCCAATACCCTTCCTTCTTCCTTGTAATTAATCAAACGAAACCAATCAGCAAATCATTCGCAGCTGCTGCACTTTCTTTTGTTGTGATTCGATCAACTCAAGAACAAATACTAATTGCCTTGATTACTTATACAGTCCGCCTTCTATTTTCACTTTGAACGTGACCCAAACACCACCATCGATCATCCTCAGCTATTACCAACATTTTCACCCAACAACCAACCCTTGAACATTTTTTTCTTTCCTTGCTACTCGCTATCCTTCTGTTCCCATCTCTTGTTTGAAATTATAACACACGCAACCAACATAAATTATATATGCAGGTTACAAGAAGGGTAATGGTTCAAAGTGGATATCATGTGATATTTTGATTTATTATTGTGACCGACAATTTTGATTAGGTTACACCACTTGTTCCTTCTTTTATTTTTTTTTCGAATTTCTGTCACAACAACATAAGCTGCGTGTTTTATGATACATCACGCACATATCACCATACCACTTCTATTTTCTCAATCTCAAACATGCACCAACAACAACCTTCTATTTTTTTTCTTCTTCTTCTCGGTTGAATTATTTTAAAGAAGTGAAAAAGATTACATTCTAAAGTTTGCCAAACTTTAGTATATATAAACAATTGGCGTTTTTAATTAAGCAAGTGGGCACTATATGATCGACCAAGTGGGAGACAAAAAGAGGAAGTTTTGATTCATTCCAAACCCCACTTGACTAAAATAAGATTGTATGATGATAAAGATAAGGTATGTGATTGGTGGATTCCTGCAGTTCACTTCTTTATCTTTAAAAAAAATATAATAATAACATACACTTAGCAAGTGGTAGTATCCAAGGAAATGTGTGGAGTACAGTGCACCTTTGTTTTAAAAACATTCCATTCCATTTCAATAAACTAGGAAAAACGAATACTAGGTGGTTACCTAGATTGGGCCGAGAACCATGGGAATTTTCTTGTGGACTAATGGACATAAACTCTTGTTGGGCCGTAATAGTAATGGAGTTGTGTTGAGCCTGTGATGATGAAGCATAAGAGACGATGACAGAATGAAATGATGATTCATGGTGAGCTGGATGATGATGACTAGAGAAGTTAGTGATGACATGAAGATGCTGATGACGTTGGCTGTGAAATGAAGTACATGATAGTGATGTTATGCGAAAATAATGAAACTAAGAAAGATGATGATGATGATGCATACGAATGATATAAATGATGACATGATGATCGATTATGTTTGTAATGAAGATGAAGGAAGGGTTATAAAGATGATGATGGTGAAGGTGTACACTGATTATGTTAAATGGGTTTGGAAGAAGAAGGAAATAGATATGTATAGGATAATTAGATTTAAGTTATCATATACTTCAGAAAAACTAAAACGGAGTAACGGTTAGGAGAGGGTTCGGGTTAGCGGGAGGTCGCGGGTTCGAACCCGGGTCGGGGCGTGTATCTTTTTGAAGATTGCTACATTAAGGTAGTCATTTTATTATTTTTATTATTATTATTATTTATATTATTAATTACTAGTAACATTATCATTATTATTAAAACTATCATTATTATTATCATTAATATTATCATTATTACAGTATTATTATTACTACAAATAAATTGGCTATTATTATTATCAAAATTTTTATTCCCTTTGTCACTAATAAGATTACTATTATTAATTTACTCAATGAATATTATATATATTTATATATATATATATATATATATATATATATATATATATATATATATACATATATATATATATATACATATATGTATATATATATACATATATGTATATATATATACATATATGTATATATATATACATATATGTATATATATATACATATATGTATATATATATACATATATGTATTTATATATATATACATATATGTATATGTATATATAGATATATGTATATGTATATATATATATATATATATATATATATATATATATATATATATATAAATATATAAGAAAAATATATTTATGACATATAATATAACTATACTGATATTTATATAATAAATACTAACTATTTATCTAAAGTATAAATATAGTTAATTAAGTCATTAATGAAACATATAAGTTATTAAAATAACAAATAATATTAATAAATATATATTTGTTCGATTACAATTATGTATGTTAATATATATATATATAACTGATATAGGTTCGTGAATCCGAGGTTATCCCTACACTTATTTAATGACATCATATGTATTTTTACTACAAAATACAGTATGGTGAGTTTCTTTTGCTCCCTTTTAAATGCTTTTGCAATATATATTTTTTGGACTGAGAATACATGCGCTGCTTTTATAAATATTTTACGAAATAGACACAAGTACTTAAAATTACATTCTATGGTTGGATTATTAAACCGAATATCGCCCTTCAAGTCTGGTAACCTAAGAATTTAGGGAAATGGCCCCTGATTGATGTGAATCCTAAAGATAGATCTATGGACCTTGACAAGTCCCATTCGGGGTACGAATGCTTTAGTACTTTGAGATTTTTATACAGATGAGAGGTTCTGTTTTGGGGATATTCTATGCATTAAGTTAACGTCGGTTACCAGGTGTTCAATCCATATGAATGATATTTTTGTCTCTATGCATGGGACGTATATTTATGAGAATTGAAAATGAAAATCTTGTGGTCTATTAAAATGATGGAAATGATTATTTATGTTAAACTAATGAACTCACCAACCTTTTGGTTGACACTTGAAAGCATGTTTATTCTTAGGTATGAAAGAAGTCTTCAGCTGTGTAATTACTCATTTTAAAGATATTACTTGGAGTCATTCATGACATATTTCAAAAGACGTTGCATTCGAGTCATCAAGTTCATCAAGATTATTATTAAGTCGATTATACTTGGATATATTATGATATAGTATGCATGCCGTTAACTTTCGATGTAATGAAAGATTGTCTTTTTAAAAAATGAATGCAATGTTTGTAAAATGTATCATATAGAGGTTAAGTACCTCGCAATGTAATCAACTATTGCGAATCGTTTGTAATCGATATGGACTTCGTCCAGATGGATTAACGCTAAAATTTGTAAAAACTATATGATGACATATATATGATTATATATATAGTTAACATGATATTATGATAAGTAAGTATCTCATTAGGTATTTTAACAATGAGTTATATACATAAAATTTTGTTTATTGAATTAAGAAACTCGAAACGATATATATAACGATTATCGTTATAACAACGTCTTACTAATTACATATGAATCATATTAAGGTATTGTTACACTATGTTTAATCATGATAAATGATAAATAAACATGTCATTATGTATATTAACAATGAACTACATATGTAAAAACAAGACTACTAACTTAAGGATTTCGAAACGAGACATATATGTAACGATTATCGTTGTAATGATATTTTAATGTATATATATCATATTAAAATATATTAATATATCATAATATCATGATAATATAATAATTTAATATCTCATTAGATATAATAAACATTGGGTTAACAACATTAATTGAGATCGTTAACTTAAAGGTTTCAAAACAACACTTACATGTAACGACTAACGAAGACTTAACGACTCCATTAGAATGTATATACATGTTGTGTTTTGATATGTATTCTTACACTTTTGAAAGACTTCAAGACACATATCAAAGTACTTCTACTTAACAAAAATGCTTACAATTACATCCTCGTTCAGTTTCATCAACAATTCTACTCGTATGCACCCATATTCGTACTCGTACAATACACAGCTTTTAGATGTATGTACTATTGGTATATACACTCCAATGATCAGCTCTTAGCAGACCATGTGAGTCACCTAAAACATGTGGGAACCATCATTTGGCAACTAGCATGAAATATCTCATAAACTTACAAAAATATGAGTAATCATTCATGACTTATTTACATGAAAACAAAATTACACATCCTTTATATCTAATCCATATACCAACGACCAAAAACACCTACAAACACTTTTATTCTTCAATTTTCTTCATCTAAGTGATCTCTCTCAAGTTCTATCTTCAAGTTCTAAGTGTTCTTCATAAATTCTATAAGTTCTAGTTTCATAAAATCAAGAATACTTCCAAGTTTGCTAGCTTATTTCTAATCTTGTAAAGTGATCATCCAACTTCAAGAAATATTTCTTAATTACAGTAAGATATCTTTCTAATACAAGGTAATACTCATATTCAAACTTTGATTCAATTTCTATAACTATAACAATCTAATTTCGAGTTGAAATCTTACTTGAACTTGTTTTCGTGTCATGATTCTGCTTCAAGAACTTTCAAGCCATCCAAGGATCCTTTGAAGCTAGATCTATTTTTCTCATTTCCAGTAGGTTTATCCATAAAACCTGAGGTAGTAATGATGTTCATAACATCATTCGATTCATACATATAAAGCTATCTTATTCGAAGGTTTAAACTTGTAATCACTAGAACATAGTTTAGTTAATTCTAAACTTGTTCGCAAACAAAAGTTAATCCTTCTAAATTGACTTTTAAAATCAACTAAACACATGTTCTATATCTATATGATATGCTAACTTAATGATTTAAAATCGGAAAACACGAAAAACACCGTATACGCCGTTGTAGTAACACCGCGGGCTGTTTTGGGTTAGTTAATTAAAAACTATGATAAATTTTGATTTAAAAGTTTTTCTTCTGGGAAAATAATTTTTCTTATGAACATGATATTATATCTAAAAATCATGGT
Source organism: Rutidosis leptorrhynchoides (assembly GCF_046630445.1). NCBI lineage: Eukaryota > Viridiplantae > Streptophyta > Magnoliopsida > Asterales > Asteraceae > Rutidosis > Rutidosis leptorrhynchoides. The sequence goes on from NC_092339.1 coordinate 144,489,069, forward strand.
TAAACTCAAAGTGGAAGTATGTTTTCCAAAATGGTCATCTAGACGTCGTTCTTTCGACTGAAATGACTACCTTTACAAAAACAACTTGTAACCTGTAATTCTGACTATAAACTTATACTTTTTCTGTATAGATTCATAAACTTAAGTTCAATATGAAACCATAGCAATTGGATTCACTCAAAACGGATTTAAATCGAAGAAGTTATGGGTAAAACAAGATTGGTTATTTTTGCTTGTTGTAGCTACGTGAAAATTAGTAACAAATCTATATTAATCATATCCTAGCTAACTTATATTGTATTATACATGTATTCTAATATATTATTTAATCTTGGGATACCATAGACACGTATGCAAATGTTTTGACATATCATATCGACCCATATATATATATATTATTCGGAACAACCATAGACACTCTATATGCAGTAATGTTGGAGTTAGCTATACAGGGTTGAGGTTGATTCCAAAAATATATATACTTTGAGTTGTGATTTAGCCTGAGACGTGTATACACTGGGTCGTGGATTGATTCAAGATAATATATATCGATTTATTTCTGTACATCTAACTGTGGACAACTAGTTGTAGGTTACTAACGAGGACAGCTGACTTAATACACTCAAATCTTTAAAACATAATAAAAATGGTTGTAATTATATTTTGATCATACTTTGATATATATGTACATATTTGTATAGGTTCGTGAATCGATCCGTGGCCAAGTCTTATTTCCGAGGAAGGAAATATCTGTGAAAGTGAGTTATAGTCCCACTTTTAAAATCTAATATTTTTGGGATGAGAATACATGCAGGTTTTATAAATGATTTACAAAATAGACACAAGTACGTGAAACTACATTCTATGGTTGAATTATCGAAATCGAATATGCCCCTTTTTATTAAGTCTGGTAATCTAAGAATTAGGGAACAGACACCCTAATTGACGCGAATCCTAAAGATAGATCTATTGGGCCTAACAAACCCCATCCAAAGTACCGGATGCTTTAGTACTTCGAAATTTATATCATATCCGAAGGGTGTCCAGGAATGATGGGGATATTCTTATATATGCATCTTGTTAATGTCGGTTACCAGGTGTTCACCATATGAATGATTTTTATCTCTATGTATGGGATGTGTATTCAAGTAATATCTCTAAAATGAGCAAATGCACAGCGAAAGATTTCTTTCATACCTGAGAATAAACATGCTTTCAAGTGTCAACCAAAAGGTTGGTGAGTTCATAGGTTTATCATAAAACAATAAAATTCATCATTTTGATAGACCACAAGATTTAAATCCTACATGGTACAAATGGGCCCGAATCCTATACCCACCTGTAATGTACATGCGATATCTTTTAAATACAGTACACCTTTCTCGTGTACGAAATCATCTTTCATAAATCATAGTAACTGTACACATATTTTGTGCACAAAAATAACATACACATAACCTGTGTATAAAATCATTCTCTCGATACATAACATTCACTTTTCATTTCTTTCATAGCTTGGCTTGGTAGCCGACCTTAACATATAATGCGCATAATAATATCCCCAAAACAGAACATCTCGTCTGTATAATAATCATATAAACTTGGAAGTACTAAACACCACGCCCACTAGCCCTTCCGTCTAGTGAACATTCTGGGTGGGGGTGTTAAACCCGGTAGCTACCTTTAGGATTCACGTCAATTAGGCGTGCACTAATTCTCAAAATTAGTGATGTTCCCTAATTCTTAGGTTACCAAGCAATAATAATCAGGGGAAAAATATTCATATCAATTGTGGCAATTATCACGTCCACATAATTCAATGGTGGCAATTATCACGTTCACATAATTCATTCGAGGAATGTTTTGCTGGTGTCTATCTCGTCAAATATTTATAAAAGCATTTCATGTATTCACAGTTCAAAAAGTATTTCAAAAGCATTTAATAAAGCAGTTGTAAAAGTAGTGCATGTATTCTCAGTCCCAAAAATGTAAAGAGTAAAAGGGAATCAAATGAACTCACTTATTGTATTTCGTAGTAAAAATACATATAACGTTATTGAACAATGCAGGGTTGGCCTTGGATCCACGAACCTATATCATTTATATATATATTAACGCATATAGTTGTAGTCGAACAAATTTATATTTTGTTAGTGCTATGATTTTTATTTCAATTATGTGTTTCATTAATAATCTAATTAATTACATTTATTTTGTATACTTTAAATAAATAATTATAATATAGTTTTATTATGTATTTTTTTTATATGATTAGTTTTTATTGTAATAACAATAAAGATAATAATAATATATTAAAATAATGATACTTATAATTATGATAGTAAAATAATAATAATAATAATAATAATAATAATAATAATAATAATAATAATAATAATAATAAAATATATAAAAAAAATCATGTTTAATAATAATAATAATAATGATAATGATAAAAAAAAATAAGAGTAATAATAATACTACCTCACATATGAAAAGCTCCAAAAAGAAAAAATAATTGCCTTTGACAGGATTCAAACCCAAGACCTCATGCTAACCCGAACAACACCTTAACCGTTACTCTACCCTTGTTTTTCTGAATTAACTCTGAATTTATATAATATAACCTATGTAATCGTAATTCCCTTTTCTTCATCTAAATTTTCAGTCCAACAGAGAACCATCCTTAGCCCAACATAATCTCAGCCCAACTATTCATCTAATTGAAGCCTATCTAACGATATAATAAGCCCAACAGCTTCTCTTAATAAGAAAAAGAACATTGTAGTGGCCTGGGTTTGAACTCAGGACCTCTCATTCAATGCAAACACTCTTAACCATTCTTCCAATCCCGTTTTTCTAAAATTATACCTCCCTAAAATATATATAACCCGATTTTAATAGCTTCTTCTTCTTCCACAACTAAACCCATTTAATATCCATCATCCTCTAAATCTAATATTATCTTAACCCACATAAATCACGATCATAATACCATCATCTACTCGTCATCATTAATTCACGTCATCATCAAACTCATCATGTATCTTGTATCCTCATGTACTCCTCGTCGTGTTTATAATGAAAGAAGTAAAACCCGGTAATACTGTTCATCTTCTTTATTATTGTATTAAGGTGGTTTAAAAAAAAATCGCGATAGTAGCTTGTGATACTTAGGTATGAACCGAAGCAAAAACCACTGTTGTAGTAGCGACAGGAGGAATAAAGAAAAAGTAAAAGAAAAAAAAATGTTAATGACGATCATGAGAAAAAAAATATTGATAAGGGTGATGGCGATTAACGGTTGTCCGAGGGTTGAAAATGGGTGTGTTCATGGTGGTGATAGGTGTTGTAGTGGTAGGGGGTGGTGATGGTGGTGACGGGTCTGAGTTGTAAGGTGGCGGTGTTCTGTGGTTGTTAATGGTGGTCATGGTTCTCGTTTGGCAACGAAACAGAAAAACAATAGTTTCAACAAATGGTGGTTTAGGAGGGTTGCACACTATGTTTAGTAGGGTGACGGTTCACAATGGTGCTTAAGGTGGTGGTTTCTCATGAGGTTTTGATGATGAAGTGGTGGCTAGATGATGCTTCCAAACCGAAAGTGGTGGTTTGTAGGTGGAAGATGGCGGTTGTGAGTTTGATGAAGGAGTAAGAAAATATTGATGATGGGTTTGAGGGTGTTTGGTGATCCAGGAGGAAATATAAGCATATAGATGTCTTGTAAAATTATATGTATATATATAATATACAAGTGTGTTGTGTTCCACAAAACCACATAACCAAGTGGGTGAAGAAGAAAAATTGTAGGTGTATATAAATATATCTATAATCTGTTAATAATAATGAAAAGATCAAGTACAGTGCATTCCAAATAGTAAGTCGCCTCTCAATTATTTTCTTGTACCGACAGTTCAATCACCGAGGGTATATCGTGTCCATTGCTAAACAGCTATCGTATAAAAGTGTTCTTAAAAATCCCAAAATTTTAGATTAAACATATTTAATTATTTCACTCATTACCTGTTTGAAACCTGATAAAAAAAGTTCGAAAATTATTTATTTTCTGTTCCGATTTATATATACGGAGTACTAATATTTAAATTTAAAAAGGTAAAAAATATTTTTAACAAATCTGAAATCTTCGTAATTGATTTACAGTTCAACTTTTATTTTAGATTTTTCATAAACTCATGTTAAATCTATATGAACGCTAACGAAATGTCAACCGAGTGTTACAGACGTTTACTAATTAAGCTCGAAATTATTTATTTTTAATATATTCCCCTCTCTATATATAAACAATTTTAAAACAACAAGTTTAATTACTAAAACAAATATATTATATATTATTAAACAAATAATTATAACTTTATATATTTACAAGTAATATTTATATACATATTTATATATATCTATATATTCTTAAATGTAGTTTCCATTAATCGCATTTTATTTTATTTATTTTAAAACATACATCCTAATAATCATATTATATAATATTCTAAATTATATTTCAAATTATAAATACTTATTTTAATATATATGTTATCTATTTACAAATAGTTGTTCGTGAATCGTCGGGAATGGTCGAAAGTCAAACGAATATATGAAACAGTTCAAAATATTTGTGACTCAACATTACAGACTTTGCTTATCGTGTCGAAATCATATAAAGATTAGGTTTAAATTTGGTCAAAAATTTCCGGGTCGTCACAGTACCTACTCGTTAAAGAAATTTCGTCCCGAAATTTGATTGGGATGGTCATGGCTGACAATAAGTATGTTTTCATGACCCATATGAGTTGGAAATTAAAGTTTTATCACCATCAAGTAATATGGGTAAAACAATTCATTTATATATGGAGAGTACGAGTGAAACTATCACAAAAAAGTGAAATGAGGAAATAAAGTTTCGTCAAAACTTTTGACGTAGATAGGGTTGATTTCCGTGTCACGACCCGGAAAATTCCGACTAATTTTAAACCAAACTCTCGATATGATTTAATATTTTTGACACAATAAGAAAAGTCTGTTAGGTTGTGTCTCAAAAATTTTGAACTGTTTCATATATTCATTTAACCTCGACCGGTTTCGACGATTCACGAACAATTAGTTATAAATAGATATGTGTGTGTATATATATATATATATATATATATATATTTCCACTTGAATATGACTATTTTATTAATATAAGTATTTATAGTTGATGTTTCTAATTAATATATAATTAGAATCACTTATGATAAACTTTGTTGAATAACAATTTCTATAATGAAATCAAAGCATGCAAGTGGATTGATGTTAATGGAAATTAAATTTATACTAGAAATATTCATCTCAAGAATCCTTGTGATTCATCAAAACCCACAAATTTCGGACCACCTTTATTGCATTCAACTAAATATATGTATAAACGTGAATTCTGGTTACTTAATATATTATTATTACTATTATAAGTATTATTAAATTTATATTATATAATTGGATACATTTGATTACTAATATATTTATCATCATTGTTATTATTATAACTATTATTACTATTATTATTAAAAATCATTATTCTTATTATAGTTATTATTATTAGAAAATAATACAATTTATTATTATCATTAACAATATTATTATTATCATTTTTATAATTATTATTAGTTACTAATGTTATAAGTATTTATTATTATTATTATTATTAATATTGATATATGTTATTTATTTATTAAATTTAAATATAATATATATAATCATATAATTCCAATAATCTGTTGTACATCTTTATCAACTTGTTTATCTGTCTGTTAAAAGTAACTGAATCGAGACTTTCTGCTATAAGACAATCAAATACTAACAAATTCTGTTAAAGGTAGACATCGAATTTTTAAAATTTTTATTCTTATTTCTTGTCTGATTGAAGATTCCTGTCAATCCCTTCATCACTATAAAACAATCAACAATCTCTTCGTATTGTAAAAAAAAAAAAAAAGAATCCTTCGAGTTACTTCATCATCGAATCCAATATTGTTCATGCTATACTTTCGGATCACCTTCACACCTCATAGGTGTTTTTCCTTCTTTTCTATTTCGAACGAACCTTTTGATAGCCTTTCTCATTTCTTTAATTAACCATGGAAACTACTTCTGCTCAACTACTATTATTGTTTAAATTCGATAACCATCACTAATATCATCAACAACCGAGAACAACCACCATGAAACCTATAGCAACCACCACGAATTCCTCATCCTTCCACTCCTTCTCTCTCTCTCTCTCTCTCTCTCTCTCTCTAATTCCCGTTTGAGTCATCACCTTCTCCGTCACTCAAGAACACCCACACCCATTTAAACACCACCTTTGGTTCTTTAAAAACTCACAACCAAAACTACCATTGGATCACCTAAGAACACCAATATTACTACTGCCATCAATGTGAACACCCACCAAAAACCGTCACCTGGTTTACTTTGTTCGTTCACTATTGCTATAGGTTCCTTTACAACTACCAACCACCAAGTCTGAAACCCACCAACAACTAATTCTGTTTTCCTGTTCCGGTCCAACAACGAGCCATCACCTCACACTGCAGCTTAGTGTTTCTGTTTTTGTCTTAGTCACAAGCTCAAAACCCAAATAATCACAAAACAAAAGAAAGTATAAAGTGGCCGACATTTTTATCAGTTTAAGTTAATGGGGTATACAAGAAAGAAAGCATAGGTTCCAGTTCACCTTTTATATGTTTTTGTCGTTCAAGAAATATAATATCAAAAAAAAAAAAAAAAAAAAAAACGAATCCTATGTTGTAACATGAATCTTGCTCCTGTTCGGCTCTTAGGACGTACAATTGTTGGACCATTTAAATTAACGAACTAATATGGCTTTTGAACTTATACTTGGATTTTGCTTGTGGTTGGGCTACAAAATTAATTGGGTTCAAGATTGGGTTTAAGAAATGGGGTCGACTTATTGATAGGGCTACGGTGGTGATATTATTGTAGAATGGTAATATTAAATGATAATAATAATGATGAAGGAATAATAATGATGATGCTTAATGATGTTAGAAGATTAAAGATAACAGTTAAGATGATAATATGATGAATGAGGTCGATTAAGAAAATGATAATGGTGATGTTATGATCTTAAATTGAAGAAGAAAAAGGAAACAAAAAAGTAAGAGTTAAACTGAATTAAAATGAGTATAATTCAGAGAAAGCAAAGCAGCTTGAATGGTTGGGGGCGTTTGCGTGTAACGAGAGGTGACGGGTTCAAACCCGAGCCTTGACAATTTTTTAAGGAAGCCTATTTAATTTCTTTGAAGGTAGTCTCCTTTTAGATTATTAACATTATTATTATCGTCATTATTATTATTAGTATTAGTATTATTATTATTATTTTCATTACTAAAAATATTAAACTTTTCATTTTTAGTTAAGTTATTATTATTATTATTATTATTATTATTATTAATATTATTATTATTATTAAAAGTATTATAAAAATTATCATTTTCCTATCATTACTATTAAAGGTATCATTTTTATAAAAATTATCATTTAGATTATTAATAGTATCATTATCATTATTATTATCATAAAAGAATACAAATTTTTATTTACTATTATTGATATTATTTTACCAAATAAATAACTATATAAGAATATATTTTATACATATCATATAACAACATTAAAATCTTCATAATAAATACTAACTATTTATCTAAAATATATAAAATAAATGTAGTTAATTTAATTATTAATGAAACATACAAATTACTAAAATAACAATTAATAATAATAAATAAATTCTTCAGTTACGATTATGTGTATTAATATATATATACCTAATATAGGTTCGTGAATCCGAGGTCAACCCTATACTTGTTCAATGTCGTCCTATGTATTTTTACTACAAAATACAGTATGGTGAGTTTCATTTGCTCCCTTTTTAATTGCTTTTGCAATATATATTTTTGGGCTGAGAATACATGCGCTGCTTTTATAAATGTTTACGAAGTAGACACAAGTACTTAAAAATACATTCTACGTTGAGTTGTACCACTGGCATACTTCCCTGTAGCTTGGTAACTACTATTTACATGGGTATTGTAAACGCGAATCCTGTTGATAGATCTATCGGGCCTGACAACCCCAACCGGGCTGGACGACCAGCATTCAACGGTTGCACAGTACTTCGTTTCATTACTACACTTGGTACGGTGTAGGGAGATTTCATAATAAAGGGAATATGTGACGTTGATTAAATGTTAAGTATGGTTACCAAGTGCTCAACCACTTAGAATGCTTTACATACACTTACGAGTGTATTATGTTTATGATTATGAAATCTTGTGGTCTATTAATATATTAAAATGATTGTTATGATAAACCTATGAACTCACCAACCTTTTGGTTGACACTTTTAAGCATGTTTATTCTCAGGTACGCGAATTAAGTCTTCCGCTGTGCATTTGCTCAATTGAAAGATATTATTTGGAGTCATTCATGGCATATTTAGGTCAGTACCTCGCAATGGGACCAGATGATGATGACTTCGTCCAGGAGGATAAGGACGGGTCTTCATAAGTGGTATCAGAGCGGTGGTCGTAGAGAACCAGGTCTTGTATTAGTGTGTCTAACTAGGAGTTGTTAGGATACATTAATGAGTCTGAACTTCGACCTAGTAGTAGTTAGGTTATATTAATGAGTCTAGACTTGAACCTGGTCTGCATGTTAAAAGTGTTTGCTTTCCACCATTTGTCGAAAAATATCTACTTATCATTTTCAGTCTCGATGCGTCTTATTGCAATTATTGCATAGACGGTGTACATACAAATTCACCTCTCATCACATTAAGTTTTGTCTGACACATTTCCTTAATTCTCTCCATAATCCACGTACCAAATGAAACTCACCACTAGTTCAAATCCCTCGGATTCCGATATGGAGTTTCACCTAAGCTCCGAAAGCAGTGTCGCTATAATGAATCAACCAATCAGCCATCCCCAATTCATCTGATGAATTCGTAGTCGACTTACCCAATGCAGACAAGAAGAAGGCGATCCTTTTCACCCACCAACCTGCATCCTCGGCGAAGAACCTGAAGCACTTACCGGTGAACCTATCCGAAACACCATTTTTAGCCTCATCTCCAGAGTAGCTCGTCACGATTATCTTCTATCTACAATTCTAAACCTTATCCATCCCCTTGTTCGAACCGCCAATCATCCCGAAATAATAGAAGAAGTCAACGAATTTCGCGCTCGAGTTGTAGCTTGGAAAATATGGTGCAGAACCTACTAGCTTCAGCAACATCACCAGCACCAACAGCACCACCAACATCAACACTAGTACCACCAACAACCCAAGTTTCAACATCACACGCCTCAACATCTCATTCTGTACCACGAGCATAATCATCGTTCTACGTATCATTCTATCTACTTTATCTTCGTTCTACATATCATTCTACATCGATTATCTCCCCTCAATATGGCAATTATGTAATTTCTAAAGTTCTAGAGATTATGTAATCTTGTATTAACGATAAATCAAATGAGTTTAATATCTTATTGACTCAATAAAAATCCATGATTACATCTGAAGAAAATATATATGTATGTATATTTTCATAAAGATTGTAAATAAAAATTCTTTTGTATCAACTGTTAATGATAAAAATATTTTAACGGGTAGGTAATACCCGAGGAATATTTGGGTTTCACATTAATAAGTTACACTGTACATTCTTCAAATCCGATTCAACAGTCATTTACTATCCTACTTACATCCACAAAGATACGAATCCGATCACCGCAGAATAATCATTTCCATTCAATTTCATATTTGGATTTTGACCTATCAGAATCCAACAAGTGGCATAATGAAGAAAACATTAGACAAAATAAGATTTGTTAGAAACAAACGAATTAACTAATTGAAATTTTGTTAAGAATCCACGCTAACTGTTCCTAGCTAACTGATTACATTTTACTATTCACAATTTATTTATTGTAATTTTATTTATCGTCATTTAATTTCTGTTATTTATTTTACGCACTTTACTTATCGTCGGATAAATCGGGACACATGTACACAATACGTCGGATTAATTCTGAGACAATAAGTTGTACAATGGGTCATGATACGTATTTATTAATTCGAATATTTGGTACATCCTAACACAATAAGTATACAATACGTTTTGATAAATCCTAAGACAATACGTACACAATACGTCTTAGTTAATTCTAAGACAATACGTCTACAATACGTCTCTGGGTTGATGCAAAGATAATACGTATACAATACGTCGTGGGATAATTCTAAGATTATATATATATATATATATATATATATATATATATATATATATATATATATATATATATATATATATATATATATATATAAACCTATTATTGGACTATCAACATTGGACAATTAAAAATGAATTAAAATATTGATTATAACATATAAAACTAAACAACTCTTCAAGTTTGCCACTTGATTTCATCTTAAACCTCATTTGAATCTTGACGATTCCAATCAGCGTTCAAACCTTTCATAATTCTTGAAAACACCTCAATCGAGAGGATGAACCAACCACATTTCATCTACGGAAGGAAAGATTTATGCATATAGCTATGCACCTGAAAACACTCAGAACTTGAGTAAACATTTAACACGTATCTGTGCTAGCTCCTTTGGTGTTGTTATTACCGAGAATAACTTTACAATCCCTCTTCAAATTAGGCAATTTTGTCACAGCTCTAGCAAGTCAACTTCGACTTTTCGTTCGAAACAACCTTATTAAAATCTTGATATATCTGCGTGCTCATTTATTGTTACCAGAGAACCTTTTATATTCCACCATATTACCATCAGCGTTTAATCATCTAAAAACACAATTCTCCTGAGACCACTTCGGTTTGATAACCTATGAACCATATCCGTTAACTTTGAAAATGCTGACGAAGCAGCATATTGTAGATGGTCTTAATGGCCAAAAGTTGATAATAAAGAATGAAGTGTTTGGAACGCTCGATAGAAAATTTAGTACTGAAAATCGGATTGAGCACACCATGAAGGAGACCAAGGACAAATACAAGGACTAAACCCTATATTCAAAGAATCCAGGTAATTCTGAATCCGATGAAATCTTTAACGAATATCTTGCTCCTTATTTATTCTAAATCCTTGCGGAAAAGTTTCGCAACATCCCTTGATTCTAGATATTTTAAATTCTAAGATATCATCGTATCTTTAGTTATAAATATCTTCGGTGTTTCTGAAGATACCATCATAAATATTCTTGTCCGAAATTATCTACCTCTTCGTATTTTCTGTATTCCATTATATTGAAAACTTCTGTAAAAATCTGAGTATAAATTATGAATGAATTGTGGAGAAGTGTTGGGAATTGAAGCATGAGTTAGTATAATATAATGACACTTGGCCAACGTGATTATATTACAGTAAGTCATGCTGAATTTCTAATGGAATGTGATGATTCACAGACAATATCGTCATCGTGTACCATGTTACACGACTCTTTCATTCTACTTAATTTCTAAGCATATCACGGGAATATTTCCTTAATATTTCTGTTCTTCCGTAATTCCAACAGTTTACTAATAAGTCGTGCTATTTCATTTTCTTTCTGATTAGAAGATTTCTTTAAATCTCTTGAATTCCGAAATTCAACAGTGACTGCGTCAAAAGTTAAAACGAACCTCTATTTACTTCATTTCACTCTTTTGTGATAGCGTCACTCGTACGCTTCTTCACATGATCGAATCATTTTATCTATATTAATCAAAAATGATAAAGCTATATTTATCAACTCACATTTGTCATGAAAACATTTTTATCGTTAGCCATGGCGACCTCAATCAAATTTCAGGACGAAATTTCTTTAACGGGTAGGTACTGTCACGACCCGGAAAATTTTGACTAATTTTAAACCAAACTCTCGATATGATTTAATATTTTTGACACAATAAGAAAAGTCTGTTAGGTTGTGTCTCAAAAATTTTGAACTGTTTCATATATTCATTTAACCTCGACCGGTTTCGACGATTCACGAACAATTAATTATAAATAGATATGTGTATATATATATATATATATATATATATATATATATATATATATATATATATATATATATATATATATATATATATATATATATATATATATATATATATATATTTAAGTTCCATTTGAATATGACTATTTTATTAATATAAGTATTTATAGTTGATGTTTCTAATTAATATATAATTAGAATCACTTATGATAAACTTTGTTGAATAACAATTCCTATAATGAAATCAAAGCATGCAAGTGGATTGATGTTAATGGAAATTAAATTTATACTAGAAATATTCATCTCAAGAATCCTTGTGATTCATCAAAACCCACATGTTTCAGACCACCTTTATTGCATTCAACTAAATATATGTATACACGTGAATTCTGGTTACTTAATATATTATTATTATTACTATTATAAGTATTATTAAATTTATATTATATAATTGGATACATTTGATTACTAATATATTTATCATCATTGTTGTTATTATAAGTATTATTACCATTATTATTAAAAATCATTATTCTTATTATAGTTATTATTATTAGAAAATAATATAATTTATTATTATCATTAACAATATTATTATTATTATCATTTTTATAATTATTATTAATTACTGATGTTATAAGTATTTATTATTATTATTATTGATATATGTTATTTATTTATTAAATTTAAATATAATATATATAATCATATAATTCCAATAATCTGTTGTACATCGTTATCAACTTGTTTATCTGTCTGTTAAAAGTAACTGAATCGAGACTTTCTGCTATAAGACAATCAAATACTAACAAATTCTGTTGAAGGTAGACATCGACTTTTTAAAATTTTTATTCTTATTTCTTGTCTGATTGAAGATTCCTATCAATCCCTTCATCACTATAAAACAATCAACAATCTCTTCGTATTGTAAAAAAAAAAAAAAGAATCCTTCGAGTTACTTCATCATCGAATCCAATATTGTTCATGCTATACTTTCGGATCACCTTCACAACTCATAGGTGTTTTTCCTTCTTTTCTATTTCGAACGAACCTTTTGATAGCCTTTCTCATTTCTTTAATTAACCATGGAAACTACTTCTGCTCAACTACTATTATTGTTTAAATTCAATAACCATCACTAATATCATCAACAACCGGGAACAACCACCATGAAACCTATAGCAACCACCACGAATTCCTCATCCTTCCACTCCTTCTCTCTCTCTCTCTCTCTCTAATTCCCGTTTGAGTCATCACCTTCACCGTCACTCAAGAACACCCACACCCATTTAAACACCACCTTTGGTTCTTTAAAAACTCACAACCAAAACTACCATTAGATCACCTAAGAACACCAATATTACTACTGCCATCAATGTGAACACCCACCAAAAACCATCACCTGGTTTACTTTGGTCGTTCACTATTGCTATAGGTTCCTTTACAACTACCAACCACCAAGTCCGAAACCCACCAACAACTAATTCTGTTTTCCTGTTCCGATCCGACAACGAGCCATCACCTCACGCTGCAGCTTAGTGTTTCTGTTTTTGTCTTAGTCACAAGCTCAAAACCCAAATAATCACAAAACAAAAGAAAGTATAAAGTGGCCGACATTTTTATCAGTTTAAGTTAATGGGGTATACAAGAAAGAAAGCATGGGTTCCAGTTCACCTTTTATATGTTTTTGTCGTTCAAGAAATATAATATCAAAAAAAAAAAAACGAATCCTATGTTGTAACATGAATCTTGCTCCTGTTCGGCTCTTAGGACGTACAATTGTTGGACCATTTAAATTAACGAACTAATATGGCTTTTGAACTTATACTTGGATTTTGCTTGTGGTTGGGCTACAAAATTAATTGGGTTCAAGATTGGGTTCAAGAAATGGAGTCGACTTATTGATAGGGCTACGGTGGTGATATTATTGTAGAATGGTAATATTAAATGATAATAATAATGATGAAGGAATAATAATGATGATGCTTAATGATGTTAGAAGATTAAAGATAATAGTTAAGATGATAATATGATGAATGAGGTCGATTAAGAAAATGATAATGGTGATGTTATGATCTTAAATTGAAGAAGAAAAAGGAAACAGAAAAGTAAGAGTTAAAATGAATTAAAATGAGTATAATTCAGAGAAAGCAAAGCAGCTTGAATGGTTGGGGGCGTTTGCGTGTAACGAGAGGTCACGGGTTCAAACCCGAGCCTTGACAATTTTTTAAGGAAGCCTATTTAATTTCTTTGAAGGTAGTCTCCTTTTAGATTATTAACATTATTATTATCGTCATTATTATTATTATTATTATTATTATTATTATTATTATTATTATTATTATTATTATTATTATTATTATTATTATTATTATTATTATTATTATTATTATTATTATTATTATTATTATTATTATTATTTTCATTACTAAAAATATTAAACTTTTCATTTTTAGTTAAGTTATTATTATTATTATTATTATTATTATTATTATTATTATTATTATTATTATTATTATTAAAAGTATTATAAAAATTATCATTTTCCTATCATTACTATTAAAGGTATCATTTTTATAAAAATTATCATTTAGATTATTAATAGTATCATTATCATTATTATTATCATAAAAGATTACAAATCTTTATTTACTATTATTGATATTATTTTACCAAATAAATAACTATATAAGAATATATTTTATACATATCATATAACAACATTAAAATCTTCATAATAAATACTAACTATTTATCTAAAATATATAAAATAAACGTAGTTAATTTAATTATTAATGAAACATACAAATTACTAAAATAACAATTAATAATAATAAATAAATTGTTCAGTAACGATTATGTGTATTAATATATATATACCTAATATAGGTTCGTGAATCCGAGGTCAACCCTATACTTGTTCAATGTCGTCCTATGTATTTTTACTACAAAATACAGTATGGTGAGTTTCATTTGCTCCCTTTTTAATTGCTTTTGCAATATATATTTCTGGGCTGAGAATACATGCGCTGCTTTTATAAATGTTTACGAAGTAGACACAAGTACTTAAAAATACATTCTACGTTGAGTTGTACCACTGGCATACTTCCCTGTAGCTTGGTAACTACTATTTACATGGGTATTGTAAACGCGAATCCTGTTGATAGATCTATCGGGCCTGACAACCCCAACCGGGCTGGACGACCAGCATTCAACGGTTGCACAGTACTTCGTTTCGTTACTACACTTGGTACGGTGTAGGGAGATTTCATAATAAAGGAATATGCGACGTTGATTAAATGTTAAGTATGGTTACCAAGTCTTCAACCACTTAGAATGCTTTACATACACTTGCGAGTGTATTATGTTTATGATTATGAAATCTTATGGTCTATTAATATATTAAAATGATTGTTATGATAAACCTATGAACTCACCAACCTTTTGGTTGACACTTTTAAGTATGTTTATTCTCAGGTACGAATTAAGTCTTCCGCTGTGCATTTACTCAATTGAAAGATATTATTTGGAGTCATTCATGGCATATTTAGGTCAGTACCTCGCAATGGGACCAGATGATGATGACTTCGTCCAGGAGGATAAGGACGGGTTTTCACATTCCGGCACGATAAGCAAAGTCTGTTATAGTAAGTCTCAAAATTTTTGAACTATTTACCTGGAATCAATTACCCTTTGACCTTTCTCGATGATTCACGAACGACAATTGGTAAATAAATACATATGTATTTAAAGATATATATATATATATATATATATATATATATATATATATATATATATATATATATATATATATATATATATATATATATATATATATATATATATATATATATATATATAATTTGAAACATTTATTTTGCTATATTATTATTAATATTACTAATATTATGATTGAGATTATTAAAATTATTATAAGTATTGTCATTTTTATTATGATTGAGATTATTAAAATTATTATAAGTATTGTCATTTTTATTAAGATATAACTTATTATTATTATCCCTAATGTTATTATTATTATTATTATTATTATTATTATTATTATTATTATTATTATTATTATTATTATTATTATTATTATTATTATTATTATTATTATTATTATAAATATTAGTATTTACATTATTATTAATAAATATCATTATTCTTATTATTTTTATTATGATTATTATTATTACTATTACTATTACAATTAACATTATTATTATTATAATTATTAATTATTAATATTAAATATAATATAAATAAATATAAATTGATAAAAGGTACATAATTGGTTATCCATCTATATCCGTTCCATTTTCTTTTTAATCTTCTCGTGATTGTCTGTTCCCTATAATGCCACTACAAAACACTCCAATATGTTCAAATACTCTTGAATTATTTACTCTACCTAATGCAAGAAGGATATTGTGTTATATGTTTTCTGTCTCAATCGTATATCATATACGTGCATCAATCATTCAAATATTATTACATGATTACTATTTTCCTTTTTGACTAATTGATTCATTCATGTATCGATTATCTATACATATATAATATACATAGACATTTACATATAATGCATTACATAATATCACAAATATCTATCTCCATAATCCCATCCACACCTCATATCGACCTAGCCACTCTTCTCAACCAGGAACCACCTCTGCAACAGCTGAACCGCCAAACAAACATAACTTCTGTTAATGTTCGACTCCTATTTCGGCTTGAATCAACCCAATTACCTTTGAACTGGATCACCATCGACTTTCATCATCTTTGAACACCTTGATCACCTTCCGGTAACTATTCAAATCACCACCCATGGCCACTTCATAACCTCAACCATCGACCACTCCCACACTGCTGTTTCTTTTTCTGTTTTAATTCGACAACAACTAGTAAACTTCATGTTCACTTCTACTAGGGTCGTGTTCAATATTATTTCTTTCCTCTCATTAAATTGCAAATATCTCAATCATCTCACCCACGAGCACACCATAACAACTACAAATCCTTGATGGTTACTGCTATTAAACGTAAGTTTCCTTGTCCTTGTCTTACTGCAAATAACCAAATGCCAAACACCCTCTCCCTCTTCTATTTGGAGCTGAAAACGATAAGGATGGCTATTAAAGATAACGTGATTGATGAAGAAGAGTGACGTTAAATTGTGAATTATTACTACCTCCCTAGTTGCTTTCATATACTATTAAAGTATAACCCACTTGATAATTATTAAAGCAATTTGGTACAGCTAATACATATAGAAGTTATCTAGCCGACAACTACTAAACCAAGTGGATGTAATTGATGCGGTTTTTATATTTCTTTTAGTTGTTTGTAGGGCCAATCCCTAATAACCAATCGTGACTATATTACTTCTAATTATGTATTTAAATCAAATCCATCCCAAACTTCTATTACAGCCTATTACTTCATTTCACTGTTAATCAGACGAGTGGAGATAAACTTTAACAAGATGGGCCGTGATTTCATTTCTCTTTATTAGGCCGAAATTCATTAGTTTGTTGGGCTTCCATAAATTCAAATTCTATTTGGGCTGAAAACTAGCATATGTTATTGGTTTGGTCGAATAGATGATAAGGTGATAGATTAGGATTACAAATTTGATAATTATGTTATGATCGTGAAAATGATATGAGGACAATGATGTTTATGATAGCGATGATGGAAACAAATCACGATGATGTCACTGTGATGATACAGGGTATTAAAGTGATGATGTTATTGTTTAAGTGTTTTAATCGGATGGAATATTAGAAGCAAAATAAAGAAAAAGAAACTGAATCCTATGAACTAACTTTTGGGCCGATTATTTTGCTGTTGGATCGGATTGTTGTTGGGCCACTTACGTTCTAATGGGCTTGTCACTTGAACTAACTATATTACTAATGGATAACGAGATAAATAAAATTAAGAATGGTTATAAAACAGAAAAGCAGCCGGCGGTTGGGTGGTTCATGGGTGTTGTCGGGTGTGCGAGAGGTCGCGGGTTCAATTCTCTTCAGTGGCGAAATATTTTTAAAGTTTTCTTCAAAGGTTGTAATCTTCATTTTTATTTTATTTTATTATCATTATTATTATTATTATTATTATTAGTATTATTATTATTAGTATTGTTGTTATTATGACCATTATTGTTTATTGTTATTATTATTATTATCATAATCATTATTAATATTAAGATTAGTATTATTATTATTGTTATTGTTAATATTATTATTATTATTACTAAGTAGTACGAACATTAATTGTTAGTGTTATTATTATTACTAATACAAGTATTAGCTATTTTTTTTTACATAACCCTAGTTACAAGTATTATAGTCATTAGTATTATTATTATAATTATTATCATCATTAATATTAATCTTAGATTTTTATTACTACTATTATAAGTATTAAGAATTGGTTATGAATATAATGAAAACTATGTGTCATATTATAAAAGATTATAAAATGTGTAAGTTTTAGAACATGAATGTAAAGTTAATAGATGTGTTACGAAGATTCTTTTCATAAAAAGGCAATCAATAATCATAGGTTATAATTTGAACTTGAACATGAAAAATAATTATGATATAAGAATAATCATAGTTATGAACTTTTAAACGAAGTATTATTATTATTATTATTATCATTATAACTAAATAGATAGATATATTATAATTACTATTAGTGACAAACACATAATATATATATATATATATATATATATATATATATATATATATATATATATATATATATAACCTATATAATACATATAACATAACAAAAATCAATATTTTCATATACAAAAAGAATATATGAGACATATATATTATTAATATAAAAAGGATATGATTAATAAATTATATATAAATAAACTTATTCGATTGCAGTTAAGTGTATTAATAAATATCCAAATGATATAGGTTCGTGAATCTGAGACCAACCCTGCATTGTTCAATATAGCCATATGTATTTTTACTACAAAATACATTAGGTGAGTTCATTTGATTCCCTTTTACTCTTTACATTTTTGGGACTGAGAATACATGCGCTGTTTTTATAACTGCTTTATTAAATGCTTTTGAAATATATTTTGAACTGCAAATACATGAAATGCGTTTATAAATGTTTGACGAGATAGACACAAGCAAAACATTCCTCGAATGAATTATTATGCAGACAGAAGTTCTGCGGATTATTATTGAATTATGTGGACAGGATAATTGCCACCATTGAATTATGTGGACATGATAATTGCCACCATTGAATTATGTGGACATGATAATTGCCACCAATTGAAGTGAATGTTATGTATCGAGAGAATGATTTTTTATACACGGGTTATGTGTATGATATTTTGTACATGAGATATGTGTACGGTTACTAAGATTTATGAAAAATGGTTGCGTACACGAGAAAGGTGTACTGTATTTAAAAGATATCGCATGTACATTACATGTGGGTATAGGATTCGGGCCTATTTGTACCATGCAGGATTTAAATCTTGTGGTCTATCAAAATGATGAATTTTATTGTTTTATGATAAACTTATGAACTCACCAACCTTTTGGTTGACACTTTAAAGCATGTTTATTCTCAGGTATGAAAGAAATCTTCCGCTGTGCATTTGCACATATTACATGGAGTCGTTCATGGCATATAAAGGTCAGAACCTCGCAAAGAGACCAACTGTTGAAGACTTCGTCCAGATGGATTAGGACGGGTCACTTGAGACGACCCGTCCTAATCCATCTGGACGAATACATTACATTTGGTTAAATCGCGAGGTATTTGACCTCTATATGATACATTTTACAAACATTGCATTCGTTTTTTAAAAGACAAACTTTCATTTCATAGAAAGTTGACAGGCATGCATACCATTTCATAATATATCCAACTATAAACGACTTAATAATATTCTTGATGAACTCAACGACTCGAATGCAACGTCTTTTGAAATATGTCATGAATGACTCCAAGTAATATCTCTAAAATGAGCAAATGCATAGCGGAAGATTTCTTTCATACCTGAGAATAAACATGATTTAAAGTGTCAACCAAAAGGTTGGTGAGTTCATTAGTTTAACATAACAATCATTTCCATTAATTTAATAGACCACAAGATTTTCATTTCATTTCTCATAAACATCATCTCATATCAGGCATTTCGCAAACTGCATAGAGATAAAAATCATTCATATGGTGAACGCTTGATAACCGAACTAACAGGAAGCATATAGAATATCC
This sequence comes from Rutidosis leptorrhynchoides, assembly GCF_046630445.1. Taxonomy (NCBI): domain Eukaryota; kingdom Viridiplantae; phylum Streptophyta; class Magnoliopsida; order Asterales; family Asteraceae; genus Rutidosis; species Rutidosis leptorrhynchoides. Next base: position 144,509,440 of record NC_092339.1, read on the forward strand.
CCATCATTCCAGGACTCTCATCGGACATGATAATCGAAGTACTAAAGCATTCATAACTCGAATGGGACGTGTCAAGGTTCATAGATCTATCTTTAGGATTCGCGTCAATTAGGGGCCATTTCCCTAATTCTTAGGCTACCAAGCTAAAAAGGGGCATATTCGATTCGATAATCCAACCATAGAATGTAGTTTTGATTACTTGTGTCTATTTCGTAAAACATTTATAAAAGCAGCGCATGTATTCTCAGTTCCAAAAATATATATTGCAAAAGCATTTAAAAAGGGAGCAAATGAAACTCACAATACAATATTTTGTAGTAAAAATATTCATTCGACTGAACTGAACAATGCAGGGTTGGTCTTGGATTCACGAACCTATATCATTCATATATATATTAAAGCGTATACTCGTAATCGAACAATTATATATATATTATTATTAGTGATGTAATTTTTATATTAATAACCTATATATATATTTCATTATTTAATTAAATATATTCAATTTATATATTTTAAATAAATAACAATATTAATATAGTTAAGTTATGTGTATTAAATATATTTTTATATAAATATCATTTGTTTGTTAAATTAATAATTATGATAATACTAAAATAATGATAATAATACAAATAATAATAAAAATGATAATTTTTAATAATAATGTTAATGATAATACTAATAATAATATTAATAGTCATAATAATTAGAGCTGTAAATGAGCCGAGCTACTCGTGAGCTACTCGAGTTCGGTTCGTTAAAAACTCAGTTCGAACTGAGCCTAAATGAGCTTTCCAATATCCTATATATATATATATATATATATATATATATATATATATATATATATATATATATATATATATATATATATATATATATATATTAATTATTAATATTATTACTTTAAGACAAACTAAAAATAATAAATGAATACGGTAATTTTTTTTCACACAATATCAAAACACAGCAGGCTTTGAGCCTTTCATACATTTTCCTTTTTTTCCAACTTCCAACTCGCTTGTTCGAATTTCACCTTCTTCGATCTCAAAATTTTACTACCCTTATTATTTGCTCATTACGTCTCTTTCATTAAGTGTATCATCTCATAAGTTCAGCTATTTAGAATCAGAACTTCAAACTTCAAACATAAAATTTTCACTCACACCAAGTTCTACACTCTCTCTTCTCAAAAGTCAAAACTTCAAGCTTTATAAAGAATCACTTAATCTGTCCATAAAGTTCAGGTATTTAGAATCAGAACTTCAAACTTTAAACATAAAATTTTCACTCACACCAAGTTCTACACTCTCTCTCCTCAAAAGTAAAAACTTCAAGCTTTATAAAGAATCACTTAATCTGTCCATAAGTCTTTCATGATTTTAACAATTATTTTTTTTATATAGATTAACGAGCTCTAGTGTTTTTTTTTCCTTAACAAGCCGAGCTTAATTTTATTTACTAATGACTTGACGTTAATAAAAGTATGTGCTCATCAACACCCCAGATAGAAATGTACACTACTTCACCCATAAATTATTAACATCCACGATTATCAAGAAAAAATAAAAAAAAATTTGCACTTAACTAATTAAAGAAACCAAATACGCTTATACTTATTTAGGTCGTGATTAAAATTTTATATATATTTTCTTTCTTTCGAATCTCACGTGCTATTTCAAGAATATGCTTTAACTCAAGTACTAATGAAAAATAAAAAATTGAGTTTTAAGGACCTACTAAAAAGGTAGAGCGTTTCAAGAGAAATAAGTCTTAACTTCACAAACTAAATTCATGTCATTAAGTACATTTAATTCAGATTGCTAATCTATCAAGATTATAAAGATGTGTGGATCACTTGAGTCCATATGGCTCGTGAAGATATTAAGAAAATGACCCCTAACACTGACTGACTCATAAAAAAAATCCAGTTGTCCTACAAACACCTTTTAGTTTCACTTCTAATAAATTTTAATAAGTAATGCTTTACTTATAATTACCAAATTACTTTATCAAAATCTTGATCTGATAATTTCTGAATCCAATGCTTTAAAAGTCATATCCATTGAAAAAGATGATGGCAAATTTTAACCCCCTTTTGACGCATTTTATTTATTTTTATTTTTTTTGTTTCCACCTTTTCCTATTTAATTCTTACTTTGAATTATAAAGGATTAATACAACTAACTCTAAGATGTAATAGAGTATTAGTAAAAATAGTTAGTTTTCGATTCAGTAACAAATGAGATATTTAAAGACATGCGAGTTCCATATTTTAAAGACTTTTAACAAATTTTTTTTTTATGTTTCAATTACATATATGACAACTAGATGAAGGAAGCTTATTAAAAGATTAATATACAAGTTTTACCTTTGATAGGAAACAGAATTGAGACCAAGTCTCTACTGAAATCGAACACGGAAAGCTCTTGCCATCATTTGAGTTCTCTCGCCATTTGCCGTGTGTTGTAAGTCAGGTTTAGATTTGTGTAGTCGAACAAGATGAGCATCGAAGGATGTTCTTGGTGATTGATGCATGGTGGTGTTTCATGGTTTACGTAGGTAGTGAAGTGGGGGCTTGAAGATGATGATATAGGTGACCAAAGGTGGTAGTCGATGGTAAACAAGTTGGTTCAATTATGGTGATCTATTAGATTGAGTTGTGGTAGTTTAGGGTGATCATGTGTGGTAATTAAATGGTTGTCGTGGGTTGTTAGAGAAGGAGAAACATAAGTGGGTTTGTCAATGGTGATCATAGGGTGGTTGCCGGTTCTTGGTGTCATAGGGGCCGGTGGTTTGATGGTGGTGGAGAGTTGAAGAGGAAGAGTAATATGTTCATCATGGTGATAGGAGAAACTGATGATTGAAAGTGTGGTGTTTAAAATGGGTGTTCTAGTTCATATGTATAATTACGATATATGTATATACAATATAGATCAGGAGGTGTGGATATAAAATATATATACATATAATAATAGATATATTAGACTAGTGGATGAATTATGAATTCAAAAAATAGTACAGCAGCCATAAACTTGGCTTTTTACTACCGACACTCTTAACGGGATAGTATATCGTGCTCCATTGTTAATTAGCGACGGATAAAAAGGTCTCAGAAAAATCCTAAACTTTTAAATTAAATATATTTATTTATTTTGGTCATTATGGTATAAAATTCAGTCATTAACTATTAATTAAAAATTACATTAATTATTCACTCTCAACGCCAAGTAAAATATAAAAAGTTTTAAAATTCAATAATTAGTTCCTAAATACATTTTTAATAAGCCTATAATTTATAAAACTCATTTTCGGCTAACCGTTTATTTTAAAATAATATAAGTTTGAATTTAACTTGTGTAATATCCATTGAATGATGAACAAGTGCTATTATTTTTTACTAAATGAATTCGAAACCAAATATATATATTCAATATACTTTATGTATATAGATTTATTTTAACAATAAATTTTATTATTAATTACATCATTTTTCATACTTATTTCTAACAATTAAGTTGTATATTATTTTACATATTTATTTATAATAATAATTTCATACAACGATTAATAACATTTATTATGTACATATATTTATTTATATTTATATACATATCTACTCACAAATAGTTGTTCGTGAATCGTCGGAAATGGTCAAAGGTTAATTGAACACATGAACATAGTTTTCAAAGTTTTTGAGATTTCAACATTACAGACTTTGCTTATCGTGTCGGAAACATATAAAGATTAAGTTTAAATTTGGTCGGAAATTTTCGGGTCGTCACAGTACCTACCCGTTAAAGAAATTTCGTCGCCGAAATTTGATCGAGGTCGTCATGGATAACAATAAGAATGTTTTCATGACTTAAATAAGTTGAAAATTAGAGTTTTATCATCATTGAGTAATATGGATAAAACAATTCGAGTACGCGAAGAGTATAAGTGAAGCTATCACAAAAGGGTAAGATGAGTAAATAATGTTTCGTCAAATCTTTTGACGTAGATATGGTTGATTTCCGGAATTCAAGGGATTTAGAGAAAATCGTTGAGATCTGAAAGATTTGATTCTTTGGTGAATAAAATCTCTTTAATTAAATGCGATTATCTACCTTGATTTCTTTATCAGATATTTCACTATAAATTAACTTCTTCCGTTCCATTACTTTTATCACTCCTATACTCAATTCCCAAATTCAAAAGATTGTGAAAATGCTTAATCCAGTTCTAATCCTTGTCCTTATCCTTACTATATCGCAACAATCATTATCCTTTTCCAACTACCACCAGAGGAATCTGTTTTCTTCTACTTCGCCCTTGGGGTTATAATGTTTTTAATTCTCCCGTGTTTTTATGTTGCAATAAACATTGATATACACGGTTTGTAATTTATGTGTTGTTTTCGGGTTTTATATTTTCCCTTATATGTCGGAGTTCCATGCTTTTGTTTTCTCTTCCCGACTTCAAGTCAAGCGAATAATGGTTTAGAATTCGTAGGTATGAATTTCGGAATGATCTTAGTTACTGTTCTAAGAAGGAAATTGTAATGACACGGTCTTGATTTGTCAAATTACCAGAATATCCCGAAAAAGACCGAATCATCAAGAAAATATTTTCTTGATATGTTTAGAGATTAAGTAGAATACAAGAGTCGTGTAACATGGCACATGATGACATTATGATCTGTGAATCATCACGTTCCATTTAGAAACTCAGCATAACTTACTTAATATAATCACGTTGATCAAGTGTCATTACATTATACTAACTCATGCTTCAGTTCCCAACACTACTTCAAAATATTCATAATTCAAACTCGAATTTTTTTTTTTTAGAAACTAAAATAGTTTCTTTTATGATGTAACACATATTGCTCGGAGAGATAAATAATATCGGACAAGAATATTTATGAAGATATCTTCAGAAATATTGAGGATATTTACAATGAAAGATACGATGATATCTTAAAATTTTAGAATTAAAGGGTGATGAAGAAATTCATTCACAATGATTTAGAGCAAATGAGGAGTAAGGTATTCGCTAAAGATTTCATCAGAAACAGTATCATCAGGATTCTTTAAATACAGGGTTTGGTCCTTATATTTGTCCTTGGTCTCCTTCATGGTTTCGTATAATCCGCTTTTTGGTACTAAATTTTCTATTGAGCATTTCCAACACTCCATTCTTTATGATCATACTTTCGACGGTTAAGGTCGTTTATGGTTGTCTACCGTTTCTGCTATTTCATTCCGCTTTTTCAAACTTTGGAGTAATGATTCATAGATTGAGTGCTTTTCATAATTTCAGAATGGAAAATCATAAATCTAAGAGATAAATGTTATATGTATACATATAACTGTTGATGTAAACATGCCGCAAGATTTCAAAATACTGATTGCTGATTCTCGATAATTGATATGGCAATTCTCGTTACAAGGTGCGGATGAGTTCATGATACTACTTCAATAGATAAATATAGTGATTTGTCGGAGAGATTTAAGACAAGGAGTAACGAGGTTGCTGGTACGTCTGCTGGTAATATGGTGGAATATAAAAGGTTTTCCGGTAACGATGATGAAAGGCAAACTTATATACCGAGATTATAATAAGGCTTATTCAAATGAAAGTCGAAATTGATTTGCTGGAGCTGTGACAAAATTGTCTAATTTGAAGGGGGATTGCATGATTATTTTTGATAATAACAACGCCAAAGGAGCTAGCACAGATACGTGTTAAACGTTTACTCATGTTCCGAGTGTTTTCAGGTGCACAACTTATATGCATCAATCTTTTCTTCCGTAGATGAAGTGCGGTTGGTTCATCCTCTCGATTGAGGTGTTTTCAAGAATTATGAAAGGTTTGAACGTAGATTAGAATCGTCAAGATACAAATGAGGTTTAAATTGAAATCAAGTGGCAAACTTGAAGAAATGTTTAGTTTCATATGTTATAATCAATATTTTAATTCATTTTAATTGTCCAATGTTATTAGTCCACAGTCGATAGTCCACAGTTAACAGTCCAATTATTCATATATAGTTTAATATATAATATTCGAATTAATTAATACGTATCGTGACCCGTGTACATGTCTCAGACTCGATCACAACTCAAAGTATATATATTATTGTAGAATCAACCTTAACCCTATATAGCTAACTCGGTCATTACTGCATATAGAGTGTCTATGGTTATTCCAAATAATATATATAGATGCGCCGATATGATATGTCAAAACCTTGTATACGTGTCCCGATATTTAAAGTGTGTAAAATAAATAACATAAATTAAATGACGATAAATAAAATTGCGAGAATTTAAATTGCGATAAATAAATTGCGATAAATAAAATGTAATACGGAATTAATAGTTAGCTAGGAACAGTTAGCTAGGATTTTGTTAGCGTGGATTCTTAACAAAATTTCTCATAGTTAATTTGTTTGTTTCTAACAAATTTTATTTTTGTCCAATGTTTTTTCTTCATCATGCAACTTGTTGGATTTTGGTAAGTCTAAATCCAAATATGAAATTGAATGAAAATGGTTATTTTGTGGTGAACGGATTCGTATATCTTGTGGATGTAAGTAGGATAGTGAATGACTGTTGAATCAGCTTCGAATAATGTACAGTGTAATTTATTAATGTGAAATCTAAATATTCCTCGGGTATTACCTACCCGTTAAAATATTTTCACCATTAACAGTTTGTACAAAAGAATTTTTAATTACAATCTTTATGAAAACATATATACATATATATTTTCTTCAGATGTAATTATGAATTTAACGAGTTAATATAACATTAAACTCATTTGATTTTCGGTTAGAATTAGAGTACATAATCTCTAAAACATTAGAGATTACATAATCGTCATGTCGAACGAAGATAAATAATGTAGAACGTCACGTAGAACGATGATTATACTCGAGGTACCGAATGAGATGTTGAGGCATGGATTGTTGATGGTACTGGTGCTGTTACTGATGGTACTGTTGGTGCTGGTGATGTTGTTGAAGCTGGTAAATTTTACGCCATATTCTCCAAATTGATTACTCAAGCGAAGTTCGTTGGCTTCTTCTATTATTCCGGGATGATTGTCAGTCAAAACGAGCGGATGAATAAGGTTTAGAATTGTGGATAGAATATAATCGTTGTGAGATATCCTGGCAATGAGAGTGAATATGGTGTTTCGTACAGGTTCGCCGGTAAGTGCTTCAGGTTCTCCACCAAGAGGTGAATTTGGTTGGTGGAAGGGATCGCCTTTTACGCGTCTCCATTGATTAAGTCGACTACGAACCCATCAGATTAATTCGGGATGGATGATTGGTTGATTCATTCTGGTGACACTGCTTCCGGAGCTTAGGTGAATATCCGTGTCGGAATAACTGTCGGAATCTGAGGAATTCGAACTAGTAACGAGTTCCATTTCGTACTTTCGAATAAAGGATTTTTCAATATGAAATGATTTTCGGCTATCGGATGGTATTCTAATTACATAGGATATCTATTTATATAGAACAAAAGATTTTCTTAGATTACGGAGGAATTTATGGAATATGTCAGGCAAAGCTTACAGTAACAGATACGCTAAGATATGAATTTTTGTCTGTACACTATTCATGCAATCCAGGCAGTAAGATATGTCTAAATTAAGAATGATAAGCAAGTGATTCCCTAAGAATGATAAGTAGGTAATTTTCGACACGAAATGATAAGCAAAACTTTTGACATGCAGACACGGTCGAAGTCCAGACTCACTAATGCATCTGAACAACTATCAGTTAGACACACTAATGCAAGACCTGGCTCGCTAAGACCACCGCTCTGATACCACACTGAAAGGACCCGTTCATATACATTATAAACGATTCACAATAGTTGATTTCATCGCGAGGTATTTGACCTCTATATGATACATTTTACAAACATTGCATTCGTTTTTAAAAGACAAACTTTCATTTACATCGAAAGTTGACGGCATGCATACCACTTCATAATATATCCAACTATAAATGACTTAATAATAATCTTGATGAACTCAATGACTCGAATGCAACGTCTTTTGAAATATGTCATGAATGACTCCAAGTAATATCTCTAATGTGAGCAAATGCACAGCGGAAGATTTCTTTCATACCTGAGAATAAACATGCTTTCAAGTGTCAACCAAAAGGTTGATGAGTTCATAGGTTTATCATAAAACAATAAAATTCATCATTTTGATAGACCACAAGATTTAAATCCTGCATGTTACAAATGAGCCCGAATCCTATAAGTTTATATTAACTTATACGGTACGGAGTAACATCTAACGAGAGATTCACTACTACAGAAAATGTGTTAAAAAATGAATTGTTTGCTACTTTAGAGACGTGTTCTTGAACCCATTTCTAAAAGGGGACGTTTGTAAAACTTTTAAAGAACCTATTTATATTCTAGTTATTTAGAGACCGCCTTTTACACTTCAAACCAATTTCTAAAGTGTTTAGAGACCAGTATATTATAACAAATCTATTTCTAAAACGTTTTAGAGCCCAATTTCTTATTAAAACACATGTCTCTATTGTATATATCATATAACAAAAGATATTTGAAAGGAAAGATATATATTCTTATAAGGAACAAATTTATATAGTAATATACATATATTCCACGTCAACAAATTTTTAACAGAAACATAATTATAAATAGTTGTTGTATGTAAAAACTGATATCATTAAACAAAAACTTAATTATATAAATAAACAAGTACAAACTCCAATTTCAATCTTAAATTTGGCATACAAAAGGACCAAAGTATAAATACCTAGCTAGCTTCAAGACTCGATTCAAAGTCATACAACAAAACTAATTACATCATTAGTTGTAACCTTTAGGTAATAGAATGTCTAAAAATTTATATCGAATATTACATATTAACGGCTAGTATCTATACCAAGTGAAAGAGTTTATGATGTATTTTTATAAAACTAGTTTTTTAGGTCTGTGATTCGCCGCGGATCATATAATTTTTTTTCTTTTTTGCAAACGATAAGTGGATAAAAAATTATTATACAGAAATTTGTACATTATCCTCTTTTGTATTTTACAATTTGGATCGTTAACAAAATCCTAATAATAATAATAATCAAAATAATAATATAATTAAAGTTTGCAAAGTTTGGTTCCTGCGATTTTTGATTTTTGTGAATAAAGGATGGTACATGGCGGTAACATAATGACTTTATGATTATGGTTATTGAATTGTACATCTATTTTATGCATGTTAACAAAACTCTTAGGACCGTCTTTAGCAAATCCTAATTATAATAAGAATAAAAGTTTGCATTATAGTTGAATATCAATATTTTTGGTTCCTGCATTTTTTTGTTTTTCACAATTTTGATCCCTAACAAGCTGAAAAAAAGTTACGGGACAGGTCAGGTTCCATTTGGTTTGAACATTAAACTTACACCATTTAAAAGCCCACTTAAATTAAGAAGCCAATGTATATGTGTTTAAGCCATATTTGTTTGAACATTTGGCTAAACTTAGACCATTTAGAAGTCCACTTAATTTAAGAGCCCAAACATATGTTTTTAAGGCTTAAAAAGAAAAAATCGTAGAAACCACTAGTTAGACCATTTATGTGCTACCACACACAAATTTATACATTATTCACTTTTGCTTTTTACAATTTGGATTGTTAACAAACTCCAAATAATAATAACTGGTTGTTGAACCCTCGCTTCGCGCCGGAGGTTCGGTTTTCAATGTATTTTATTGCGTTTAGTTTGTAAAATTTTTTCGTGGCTAAAGAATGATGTAGTTGAAGCGCAACTCGAGTAGAAATAAAAGGTATAACCCTTGAAAGATTTCAATGTTATTTTAAATTAACAATATATGTCCATCTCTGCATTTAGCTATATAATTATCGACTTTTAAAAATTTAACGCAAAATCAACGTGTATGAAAAGTACCCCATATATTTATCGTTTTTTAAAAAGCGTCCGTTTTGCGTATAGTTAGTGACATTGTGTTCCTAAAATTATTTCGAGTTTAACGATGGCGTCGGAAAAATTTAACTCGTTGCGTGCGAGAATATATGACCCGTTGAATATTTGGGTAGAGTTTATTTAAGATTTTTTACGAAAATGGTTATTTGACACTTTACCTCCTGTTTGGCGGGTCGATTTGAATATTTGAAAAAAGTGTGGGATCTTTAGCGGTGTAGTGAAATTTAATTAGAAGTAAAAAAAAAAGGTGAAAGGACGAAAATGCCTCAAATTACTATTCACTATTTTTGTCTATTAGATAATATAGTAATAATCAAAATAATAATAATAATAATCAAAGTTTACAAAGTTTGGTCCCTGCGATTTTTTATTTTTGTGAATTAAAGGATGATATATGACGGGTACACATTGACTTTATGGTGATGGTTATTGAATTGTACAACTATTTTATGCACATTAACGAAAACTTTTAAGACTGTCGTTAGAAAAATCCTGATAATAATAATAATAATAATAATAATAATAATAATAATAATAATAATAATAATAATAAAAGTTTGCAAAATAGTTTAATATTAACATTGTCCGTGCATTTGTTTTTACAATTTTGGTCCTAACATGCAAAAATAAAAGTTACGGGCTATTTGGTTTTAACATTGGGAAATTGAACAAAATACACTTTTTTTAAGGCTTCAAATAAAATACACTTTTTAAAAAAATTTGTCTTTTTACACCATTCGGTAGACGGGATTTCCGTCTACCACCTTTATCTGTCGTCTACTACCATTTTTACAAAGTAGTCGACAGTGAGATAAAGGTGGTAGACGAATTCCCGTCTACTGGCAGGGTTAGTAGACAACGAGATCAAAGTAGTAGATAGACATTTACAAAGTAGTCGACTGTCTACTGCCTTGTTGTTACTGTCTACTGCCTTGTTGTTGCTGTCTACTGCCTTGTTAGTGTCTACAAGGCAGTAGACAGCAACAACAAGGCAGTAGACAGCAACAACAAGGCAGTAGACGGTCGACTACTTTGTAAATCTTATCTACCACCTTTATCTCACCGTCGACTACTTTGTAAAAATGGTAGTAGACTACAGATAAAGGTGGTAGACGGAAATCACGTCTACCGAATGGTGTAAAAAGAGAATTTTTTTTAAAAAAATTGTATTTTGTTTGAAGCCTTAAAAAAAAGTGTATTTCGAACAATTTTCCTTTAACATTTGGCTAAACTTACACCATTTGAAAGCTCACTACCATTTAGAAGCCCACATAAATTAAGAATATTAAGCCATATGTGTTTGAACATTTGGCTAAACTTAGACCATTTAGAAGCCTAAGAATATGTGTTTAAGGCTGAAAAAAATTTACTGTAAAAATAGCTAGTTAGACCAAACATGTGTGATGCGTTCGGATTCGCCCGTATTTTTCTCCCGAAATGGATGAATGGGTGGATGGTAGAGTAAACTAGACGGTCTTCTGGTTGGTCCCGGTTGTGTCTCTCTGTTCGTTTTAAGAGCTGAGTCTTTCAACTTTTCAGAGAGCGATACATGTCGCACGAGTACATCAGAGGTATTAATATTTATAATTGCTAGGGCATTGGCTTGTACTCACGGTTACGTAAGGATGGATAGCGTAAGTATAACCTACGGTAGTCACATGACTCAACATTTTTGTGAAAACTTTTCTGGTTTTATGATTATAATATAGATGTTTAATATTTTTGTGTTGCGTTTTTCTGATTTATAACCTACTTACCTAACTAATACTTATATATATATATATATATATATATATATATATATATATATATATATATATATATATATATATATATATATATATATATATATATATATATATATATATATGTGTATATATATATATATATATATATATATATATATATGTGTATATATATATATATGTGTATGTATATATATATATATGTGTATATATATATATATATATGTGTATATATGAAATGTCCCGTTCTTATTGATTAAAAACGTTCCATATTAATTGATTTCGTTGCGAGGTTTTGACCTCTATATGAGACGTTTTTCAAAGACTGCATTCATTTTTAAAACAAACCATAACCTTTATTTCATAAATAAAGGTTTAAAAAGCTTTACGTAGATTATCAAATAATGATAATCTAAAATATCCTGTTTACACACGACCATTACATAATGGTTTACAATACAAATATGTTACATCGAAATCAGTTTCTTGAATGCAGTTTTTACACAATATCATACAAACATGGACTCCAAATCTTGTCCTTATTTTAGTATGCAACAGCGGAAGCTCTTAATATTCACCTGAGAATAAACATGCTTTAAACGTCAACAAAAATGTTGGTGAGTTATAGGTTTAACCTATATATATCAAATCGTAACAATAGACCACAAGATTTCATATTTCAATACACATCCCATACATAGAGATAAAAATCATTCATATGGTGAACACCTGGTAACCGACATTAACAAGATGCATATATAAGAATGTCCCCATCATTCCGGGACACCCTTCGGATATGATATAAATTTCGAAGTACTAAAGCATCCGGTACTTTGGATGGGGTTTGTTAAGCCCAATAGATCTATCTTTAGGATTCGCGTCAATTAGGGTGTCTGTTCCCTAATTCTTAGATTACCAGACTTAATAAAAAGGGGCATATTCGATTTCGATAATTCAACCATAGAATGTAGTTTCACGTACTTGTGTCTATTTTGTAAATCATTTATAAAACCTGCATGTATTCTCATCCCAAAAATATTAGATTTTAAAAGTGGGACTATAACTCACTTTCACAGATTTTTACTTCGTCGGGAAGTAAGACTTGGCCACTGGTTGATTCACGAACCTATAACAATATATACATATATATCAAAGTATGTTCAAAATATATTTACAACACTTTTAATATATTTTGATGTTTTAAGTTTATTAAGTCAGCTGTCCTCGTTAGTAACCTACAACTAGTTGTCCACAGTTAGATGTACAGAAATAAATCGATAAATATTATCTTGAATCAATCCACGACCCAGTGTATACGTATCTCAGTATTGATCACAACTCAAACTATATATATTTTGGAATCAACCTCAACCCTGTATAGCTAACTCCAACATTCACATATAGAGTGTCTATGGTTGTTCCGAAATATATATAGATGTGTCGACATGATAGGTCGAAACATTGTATACGTGTCTATGGTATCTCAAGATTACATAATATACAATACAAGTTGATTAAGTTATGGTTGGAATAGATTTGTTACCAATTTTCACGTAGCTAAAATGAGAAAAATTATCTAATCTTGTTTTACCCATAACTTCTTCATTTTAAATCCGTTTTGAGTGAATCAAATTGCTATGGTTTCATATTGAACTCTATTTTATGAATCTAAACAGAAAAAGTATAGGTTTATAGTCGGAAAAATAAGTTACAAGTCGTTTTTGTAAAGGTAGTCATTTCAGTCGAAAGAACGACGTCTAGATGACCATTTTAGAAAACATACTTCCACTTTGAGTTTAACCATAATTTTTGGATATAGTTTCATGTTCATAATAAAAATCATTTTCTCAGAATAACAACTTTTAAATCAAAGTTTATCATAGTTTTTAATTAACTAACCCAAAACAGCCCGCGGTGTTACTACGACGGCGTAAATCCGGTTTTACAGTGTTTTTCGTGTTTCCAGGTTTTAAATCATTAAGTTAGCATATCATATAGATATAGAACATGTGTTTAGTTGATTTTAAAAGTCAAGTTAGAAGGATTAAATTTTGTTTGCGAACAAGTTTAGAATTAACTAAACTATGTTCTAGTGATTACAAGTTTAAACCTTCGAATAAGATAGCTTTATATGTATGAATCGAATGATGTTATGAACATAATTACTACCTTAAGTTCCTTGGATAAACCTACTGGAAAAGAGAAAAATGGATCTAGCTTCAATGGATCCTTGGATGGCTCGAAGTTCTTGAAGCAGAATCATGACACGAAAACAAGTTCAAGTAAGATCATCACTTGAAATAAGATTGTTATAGTTATAGAAATTGAACCAAAGTTTGAATATGATTATTACCTTGTATTAGAATGATAACCTACTGTAAGAAACAAAGATTTCTTGAGGTTGGATGATCACCTTACAAGATTGGAAGTGAGCTAGCAAACTTGAAAGTATTCTTGATTTTATGAAACTAGAACTTTTGGAATTTATGAAGAACACTTAGAACTTGAAGATAGAACTTGAGAGAGATCAATTAGATGAAGAAAATTGAAGAATGAAAGTGTTTGTAGGTGTTTTTGGTCGTTGGTGTATGGATTAGATATAAAGGATATGTAATTTTGTTTTCATGTAAATAAGTCATGAATGATTACTCATATTTTTGTAATTTTATGAGATATTTCATGCTAGTTGCCAAATGATGGTTCCCACATGTGTTAGGTGACTCACATGGGCTGCTAAGAGCTGATCATTGGAGTGTATATACCAATAGTACATACATCTAAAAGCTGTGTATTGTACGAGTACGAATACGGGTGCATACGAGTAGAATTGTTGATGAAACTGAACGAGGATGTAATTGTAAGCATTTTTGTTAAGTAGAAGTATTTTGATAAGTGTATTGAAGTCTTTCAAAAGTGTATAAATACATATTAAAACATTACATGTATATACATTTTAACTGAGTCGTTAAGTCATCGTTAGTCGTTACATGTAAATGTTGTTTTGAAACCTTTAGGTTAACGATCTTGTTAAATGTTGTTAACCCAATGTTTATAATATCAAAAGAGATTTTAAATTATTATATTATCATGATATTATGATGTACGAATATCTCTTAATATGATATATATACATTAAATGTCGTTACAACGATAATCGTTACATATATGTCTCGTTTCAAAATCATTAAGTTAGTAGTCTTGTTTTTACATATGTAGTTCATTGTTAATATACTTAATGATATGTTTACTTATCATAATATCATGTTAACTATATATATAACCATATATATGTCATCATATAGTTTTTACAAGTTTTAACGTTCGTGAATCACCGGTCAACTTGGGTGGTCAATTGTCTATATGAAACATATTTCAATTAATCAAGTCTTAACAAGTTTGATTGCTTAACATGTTGGAAACATTTAATCATGTAAATATCAATCTCAATTAATATATATAAACATGGAAAAGTTCGGGTCACTACAGTACCTACCGGTTAAATAAATTTCGTCCCGAAATTTTAAGCTGTTGAAGGTGTTGACGAATCTTCTGGAAATAGATGCGGGTATTTCTTCTTCATCTGATCTTCACGCTCCCAGGTGAACTCGGGTCCTCTACGAGCATTCCATCGAACCTTAACAATTGGTATCTTGTTTTGCTTAAGTCTTTTAACCTCACGATCCATTATTTCGACGGGTTCTTCGATGAATTGAAGTTTTTCGTTGATTTGGATTTCATCTAACGGAATAGTGAGATCTTCTTTAGCAAAACATTTCTTCAAATTTGAGACGTGGAAAGTGTTATGTACAGCCGCGAGTTGTTGAGGTAACTCAAGTCGGTAAGCTACTGGTCCGACACGATCAATAATCTTGAATGGTCCAATATACCTTGGATTTAATTTCCCTCGTTTACCAAATCGAACAACGCCTTTCCAAGGTGCAACTTTAAGCATGACCATCTCTCCAATTTCAAATTCTATATCTTTTCTTTTAATGTCAGCGTAGCTCTTTTGTCGACTTTGGGCGGTTTTCAACCGTTGTTGAATTTGGATGATCTTCTCGGTAGTTTCTTGTATAATCTCCGGACCCGTAATCTGTCTATCCCCCACTTCACTCCAACAAATCGGAGACCTGCACTTTCTACCATAAAGTGCTTCAAACGGCGCCATCTCAATGCTTGAATGGTAGCTGTTGTTGTAGGAAAATTCTGCTAACGGTAGATGTCGATCCCAACTGTTTCCGAAATCAATAACACATGATCGTAGCATGTCTTCAAGCGTTTGTATCGTCCTTTCGCTCTGCCCATCAGTTTGTGGATGATAGGCAGTACTCATGTCTAGACGAGTTCCTAATGCTTGCTGTAATGTCTGCCAGAATCTTGAAATAAATCTGCCATCCCTATCAGAGATAATAGAGATTGGTATTCCATGTCTGGAGATGACTTCCTTCAAATACAGTCGTGCTAACTTCTCCATCTTGTCATCTTCTCTTATTGGCAAGAAGTGTGCTGATTTGGTGAGATGGTCAACTATTACCCAAATAGTATCAAAACCACTTGCAGTCCTTGGCAATTTAGTGATGAAATCCATGGTAATGTTTTCCCATTTCCATTCCGGGATTTCGGGTTGTTGAAGTAGACCTGATGGTTTCTGATGCTCAGCTTTGACCTTAGAACACGTCAAACATTCTCCTACGTATTTAGCAACATCGGCTTTCATACCCGGCCACCAAAAATGTTTCTTGAGATCCTTGTACATCTTCCCCGTTCCAGGATGTATTGAGTATCTGGTTTTATGAGCTTCTCTAAGTACCATTTCTCTCATATCTCCAAATTTTGGTACCCAAATCCTTTCAGCCCTATACCGGGTTCCGTCTTCCCAAATATTAAGATGCTTCTCCGATCCTTTGGGTATTTCATCCTTTAGATTTCCCTCTTTTAAAACTCCTTGTTGCGCCTCCTTTATTTGAGTAGTAATGTTATTATGAATCATTATATTCATAGATTTTACTCGAATGGGTTCTCTGTCCTTCCTGCTCAAGGCATCGGCTACCACATTTGCCTTCCCCGGGTGGTAACGAATCTCAAAGTCGTAATCATTCAATAATTCAATCCACCTACGCTGCCTCATATTCAGTTGTTTCTGATTAAATATGTGTTGAAGACTTTTGTGGTCGGTATATATAATACTTTTGACCCCATATAAGTAGTGCCTCCAAGTCTTTAATGCAAAAACAACCGCACCTAATTCCAAATCATGCGTCGTATAATTTTGTTCGTGAATCTTCAATTGTCTAGACGCATAAGCAATCACCTTCGTTCGTTGCATTAATACACAACCGAGACCTTGCTTTGATGCATCACAATAAATCACAAAATCATCATTCCCTTCAGGCAATGACAATATAGGTGCCGTAGTTAGCTTTTTCTTCAATAACTGAAACGCTTTCTCTTGTTCATCATTCCATTCAAATTTCTTCCCTTTATGCGTTAATGCAGTCAAGGGTTTTGCTATTCTGGAAAAGTCTTGGATGAACCTTCTGTAGTAACCAGCTAGTCCTAAAAACTGGCGTATGTGTTTCGGAGTTTTCGGGGTTTCCCACTTTTCAACAGTTTCTATCTTTGCCGGATCCACCTTAATACCTTCTTTGTTCACTATGTGACCGAGGAATTGAACTTCTTCCAACCAAAATGCACACTTTGAAAACTTAGCGTACAATTCTTCCTTCCTCAATACTTCTAACACCTTTCTCAAATGTTCACCGTGTTCTTGGTCATTCTTTGAGTAAATAAGTATGTCATCAATGAAAACAATGACAAACTTGTCAAGGTATGGTCCACACACTCGGTTCATGAGGTCCATGAACACAGCTGGTGCATTAGTTAAACCAAACGGCATGACCATAAACTCGTAATGACCGTAACGTGTTCTGAAAGCAGTCTTTGGAATATCATCTTCTTTCACCCGCATTTGATGATACCCGGAACGTAAGTCAATCTTTGAATAAACAGACGAGCCTTGTAGTTGATCAAATAAGTCATCGATTCTCGGTAGTGGGTAGCGGTTCTTGATGGTAAGTTTGTTCAACTCTCGGTAGTCGATACACAACCTGAATGTACCATCTTTCTTCTTGACAAACAAAACAGGAGCTCCCCACGGTGATGTGCTTGGTCGAATGAAACCACGCTCTAAAAGTTCTTGTAATTGGCTTTGTAGTTCTTTCATCTCGCTGGGTGCGAGTCTGTAAGGAGCACGAGCTATTGGTGCAGCTCCTGGTACAAGATCTATTTGAAATTCAACGGATCGATGTGGGGGTAATCCCGGTAATTCTTTCGGAAATACATCGGGAAATTCTTTTGCAATGGGAACATCATTGATGCTCTTTTCTTCAGTTTGTACTTTCTCGACGTGTGCTAGAATAGCATAGCAACCTTTTCTTATTAGTTTTTGTGCCTTCAAATTACTAATAAGATGTAGCTTCGTGTTGCCCTTTTCTCCGTACACCATTAAGGGTTTTCCTTTTTCTCGTATAATGCGAATTGCATTTTTGTAACAAACGATCTCCGCTTTCACTTCTTTCAACCAGTCCATACCGATTATCACATCAAAACTCCCTAACTCTACTGGTATCAAATCAATCTTAAATGTTTCGCTAACCAGTTTAATTTCTCGATTCCGACATATATTATCTGCTGAAATTAATTTACCATTTGCTAATTCGAGTAAAAATTTACTATCCAAAGGCGTCAATGGACAACTTAATTTAGCACAAAAATCTCTACTCATATAGCTTCTATCCGCACCCGAATCAAATAAAACGTAAGCAGATTTATTGTCAATAAGAAACGTACCCGTAACAAGCTCCGGGTCTTCCTGTGCCTCTGCCGCATTAATATTGAAAACTCTTCCACGGCCTTGTCCATTCGTGTTCTCCTGGTTCGGGCAATTTCTAATAATGTGGCCCGGTTTTCCACATTTATAACAAACTACATTGGCATAACTTGCTCCGACACTACTTGCTCCGCCATTACTCGTTCCGACACCATTTGTTCCTTTCGTTCTATTAACCCCTGGTCCGTAGACCTCACACTTCGCCGCGCTATGACCATTTCTTTTACACTTGTTGCAAAATTTGGTGCAGAACCCCGAGTGATTCTTTTCACACCTTTGGCATAGCTGCTTCTGATTGTTGTTGTTGTTGCGGTTATTATTGTTGTTGGGATGATTGTTGTAGTTGCTGTTGTTGTTGTTGTTGTTGTTGTTGTTGTTGGGCCGTTTGTTGTAGTTGCGATTGATGTTGCGATTGTTGGGATAATTGTTGCGATTATTGTTGTAATTGCTGTTGCTGTTGTATTGGTGATTCTTATCACCGTTTTCCTCCCACTTTCTTTTGACTTGCTTCACATTGGCCTCTTCAGCAGACTGTTCTTTAATTCTTTCTTCAATTTGGTTCACGAGTTTGTGAGCCATTCTACATGCCTGTTGTATGGAGGCGGGCTCGTGTGAACTTATATCTTCTTGGATTCTTTCCGGTAATCCTTTCACAAACGCGTCGATCTTTTCTTCCTCATCTTCGAATGCTCCCGGACACAATAGGCACAATTCTGTGAATCGTCTTTCGTACGTGGTAATATCAAATCCTTGGGTTTGTAACCCTCTAAGTTCTGTCTTGAGCTTATTGACCTCGGTTCTGGGACGGTACTTCTCGTTCATCAAGTGCTTGAATGCTGACCACGGTAGTGCGTACGCATCGTCTTGTCCCACTTGCTCTAGATAGGTATTCCACCATGTTAACGCAGAACCTGTGAAGGTATGCGTAGCGTACTTTACTTTGTCCTCTTCAGTACACTTACTTATGGCAAACACCGATTCGACCTTCTCGGTCCACCGTTTCAATCCGATCGGTCCTTCGGTTCCATCAAATTCCAAAGGTTTGCAGGCAGTGAATTCTTTGTAGGTGCATCCTACACGATTTCCTGTACTGCTAGATCCAAGGTTATTGTTGGTATGTAGCGCAGCCTGTACTGCGGCTATGTTTGAAGCTAGAAAAGTACGGAATTCCTCTTCATTCATATTCACGGTGTGTCGAGTAGTCGGTGCCATTTCCTTCAAAATAGTTAAATGGAACAAGTTAATCATACAGAATATTAAGAGTAGTTAATAGTATTTCGTAGCATAATATGAACTCATTTATAAAAGCTTTTTCTTCATATTAGCGTTTTATAAGTTTAAATTCGGGTAGTACCTACCCGTTAAGTTCATACTTAGTAGCTAATATACAATTCAACTACTACAATTCTATATGGAAAACTGATTATAATAATATTTCGCGTTCAAACTTTTATACAATATTTTACAAACTTACAATACCGCTTATTTTACATAAAGCATGAAATATAGCACACAATAACTTTGATACAAGATAGTTGTGAAGATAATTCTAGCTAGTACACAAGTCGTTCAGCAAAGGCAATAAAGACACGTAATTCATACGTCCAGAAACAAGTCATGCATTCTGGTTTTACTAGGACTACTTCCCATCCTTGATCTTGTGCAACATAACCGTTATGGTCGTTGATAAGACAGCGTGTTGTAACGTCGTCAAAGGGACGAGGGTTACGTAATGTCCAACAGTCCCGTAATAATCTAAAAACCTCATTTCTTACCCCAATTACCGACTCCGTCACTTGTGGAAACGTTTTGTTTAATAGTTGTAGCCCGATGTTCTTGTTCTCACTTTGGTGAGAAGCGAACATTACTAATCCGTAAGCATAACATGCTTCTTTATGTTGCATGTTAGCCGCTTTTTCTAAATCACGAAGTCCAATATTCGGATATATTGAGTCAAAATAATTTCTTAACCCGTTGCGTAAAATAGCATTTGGGTTCCCCGTAATATATGCGTCAAAGTAAACACATCGTAACTTATGGGTTTCCCAATGTGATATCCCCCATCTTTCAAACGAAAGTCTCTTATAAACCAAGACATTCTTGGAACGTTCTTCGAATGTCTTACAAACTGATCTCGCCTTAAATAGTTGTGCCGAGGAATTCTGGCCGACTCTAGACAAGATTTCATCAATCATGTCTCCGGGTAGGTCTCTTAAAATATTGGGTTGTCTATCCATTTTGTGTTTTTAAACTGTAAAATAGACAAGAGTTAGATTCATAAAAAAATACTTATTAATACAAGTAATTTTTACATATATCATAAAGCATACGAACACTATATTACATATATTACACCACACGAATACAACTATCTTATTCCGACTCGCTCGTTTCTTCTTCTTCGGTTTTGGTTCGTTTTGCCAAGTTTCTAGGGATATATGATGTTCCCCTAATACGAGCCGTCGTTGTCCACATTGGTTTAGAAAAACCTGGTGGTTTAGAGGTTCCCGGGTCATTGTTACAACTTAAGGACTTCGGGCGTTGACGATACATATAAAGTTCATCGGGGTTGGAATTAGATTTCTCTATTTTTATGCCCTTTCCCTTATTATTTTCTTTTGCCTTTTTAAATTCAGTTGGGGTAATTTCCATAACATCATCGGAATTCTCGTCGGAATCCGATTCATCGGAGAATTGGTAATCCTCCCAATATTTTGCTTCCTTGGCGGAAACACCATTGACCATAATTAACCTTGGTCGGTTGGTTAAGGATTTTCTTTTACTTAACCGTTTTATTATTTCCCCCACCGGTTCTATTTCCTCCTCCGGTTCCTCTTCTTCCGGTTCTGATTCTTTTTCCGATTCCGACTCTTCTTCCGGTTCCTCTTCGGGAACTTGTGAATCAGTCCACGAATCATTCCAATTTACATTTGACTCTTCATTATTATTAGGTGAGTCAATGGGACTTGTTCTAGAGGTAGACATCTATCACATAATATCAAACACGTTAAGAGATTAATATATCACATAATATTCACATGTTAAAAATATATAGTTTCCAACAAAATTTGTTAAGCAATCATTTTTCAAGTAAACACGGTCGAAGTCCAGACTCACTAATGCATCCTAACAAACTCGATAAGACACACTAATGCAAAATTCTGGTTCTCTAAGACCAACGCTCTGATACCAACTGAAATGTCCCGTTCTTATTGATTAAAAACGTTCCATATTAATTGATTTCGTTGCGAGGTTTTGACCTCTATATGAGACGTTTTTCAAAGACTGCATTCATTTTTAAAACAAACCATAACCTTTATTTCATAAATAAAGGTTTAAAAAGCTTTACGTAGATTATCAAATAATGATAATCTAAAATATCCTGTTTACACACGACCATTACATAATGGTTTACAATACAAATATGTTACATCGAAATCAGTTTCTTGAATGCAGTTTTTACACAATATCATACAAACATGGACTCCAAATCTTGTCCTTATTTTAGTATGCAACAGCGGAAGCTCTTAATATTCACCTGAGAATAAACATGCTTTAAACGTCAACAAAAATGTTGGTGAGTTATAGGTTTAACCTATATATATCAAATCGTAACAATAGACCACAAGATTTCATATTTCAATACACATCCCATACATAGAGATAAAAATCATTCATATGGTGAACACCTGGTAACCGACATTAACAAGATGCATATATAAGAATGTCCCCATCATTCCGGGACACCCTTCGGATATGATATAAATTTCGAAGTACTAAAGCATCCGGTACTTTGGATGGGGTTTGTTAAGCCCAATAGATCTATCTTTAGGATTCGCGTCAATTAGGGTGTCTGTTCCCTAATTCTTAGATTACCAGACTTAATAAAAAGGGGCATATTCGATTTCGATAATTCAACCATAGAATGTAGTTTCACGTACTTGTGTCTATTTTGTAAATCATTTATAAAACCTGCATGTATTCTCATCCCAAAAATATTAGATTTTAAAAGTGGGACTATAACTCACTTTCACAGATTTTTACTTCGTCGGGAAGTAAGACTTGGCCACTGGTTGATTCACGAACCTATAACAATATATACATATATATCAAAGTATGTTCAAAATATATTTACAACACTTTTAATATATTTTGATGTTTTAAGTTTATTAAGTCAGCTGTCCTCGTTAGTAACCTACAACTAGTTGTCCACAGTTAGATGTACAGAAATAAATCGATAAATATTATCTTGAATCAATCCACGACCCAGTGTATACGTATCTCAGTATTGATCACAACTCAAACTATATATATTTTGGAATCAACCTCAACCCTGTATAGCTAACTCCAACATTCACATATAGAGTGTCTATGGTTGTTCCGAAATATATATAGATGTGTCGACATGATAGGTCGAAACATTGTATACGTGTCTATGGTATCTCAAGATTACATAATATACAATACAAGTTGATTAAGTTATGGTTGGAATAGATTTGTTACCAATTTTCACGTAGCTAAAATGAGAAAAATTATCCAATCTTGTTTTACCCATAACTTCTTCATTTTAAATCCGTTTTGAGTGAATCAAATTGCTATGGTTTCATATTGAACTCTATTTTATGAATCTAAACAGAAAAAGTATAGGTTTATAGTCGGAAAAATAAGTTACAAGTCGTTTTTGTAAAGGTAGTCATTTTAGTCGAAAGAACGACGTCTAGATGACCATTTTAGAAAACATACTTCCACTTTGAGTTTAACCATAATTTTTGGATATAGTTTCATGTTCATAATAAAAATCATTTTCTCAGAATAACAACTTTTAAATCAAAGTTTATCATAGTTTTTAATTAACTAACCCAAAACAGCCCGCGGTGTTACTACGACGGCGTAAATCCGGTTTTACAGTGTTTTTCGTGTTTCCAGGTTTTAAATCATTAAGTTAGCATATCATATAGATATAGAACATGTGTTTAGTTGATTTTAAAAGTCAAGTTAGAAGGATTAAATTTTGTTTGCGAACAAGTTTAGAATTAACTAAACTATGTTCTAGTGATTACAAGTTTAAACCTTCGAATAAGATAGCTTTATATGTATGAATCGAATGATGTTATGAACATCATTACTACCTTAAGTTCCTTGGATAAACCTACTGGAAAAGAGAAAAATGGATCTAGCTTCAATGGATCCTTGGATGGCTCGAAGTTCTTGAAGCAGAATCATGACACGAAAACAAGTTCAAGTAAGATCATCACTTGAAATAAGATTGTTATAGTTATAGAAATTGAACCAAAGTTTGAATATGATTATTACCTTGTATTAGAATGATAACCTACTGTAAGAAACAAAGATTTCTTGAGGTTGGATGATCACCTTACAAGATTGGAAGTGAGCTAGCAAACTTGAAAGTATTCTTGATTTTATGAAACTAGAACTTTTGGAATTTATGAAGAACACTTAGAACTTGAAGATAGAACTTGAGAGAGATCAATTAGATGAAGAAAATTGAAGAATGAAAGTGTTTGTAGGTGTTTTTGGTCGTTGGTGTATGGATTAGATATAAAGGATATGTAATTTTGTTTTCATGTAAATAAGTCATGAATGATTACTCATATTTTTGTAATTTTATGAGATATTTCATGCTAGTTGCCAAATGATGGTTCCCACATGTGTTAGGTGACTCACATGGGCTGCTAAGAGCTGATCATTGGAGTGTATATACCAATAGTACATACATCTAAAAGCTGTGTATTGTACGAGTACGAATACGGGTGCATACGAGTAGAATTGTTGATGAAACTGAACGAGGATGTAATTGTAAGCATTTTTGTTAAGTAGAAGTATTTTGATAAGTGTATTGAAGTCTTTCAAAAGTGTATAAATACATATTAAAACATTACATGTATATACATTTTAACTGAGTCGTTAAGTCATCGTTAGTCGTTACATGTAAATGTTGTTTTGAAACCTTTAGGTTAACGATCTTGTTAAATGTTGTTAACCCAATGTTTATAATATCAAAAGAGATTTTAAATTATTATATTATCATGATATTATGATGTACGAATATCTCTTAATATGATATATATACATTAAATGTCGTTACAACGATAATCGTTACATATATGTCTCGTTTCAAAATCATTAAGTTAGTAGTCTTGTTTTTACATATGTAGTTCATTGTTAATATACTTAATGATATGTTTACTTATCATAATATCATGTTAACTATATATATAACCATATATATGTCATCATATAGTTTTTACAAGTTTTAACGTTCGTGAATCACCGGTCAACTTGGGTGGTCAATTGTCTATATGAAACATATTTCAATTAATCAAGTCTTAACAAGTTTGATTGCTTAACATGTTGGAAACATTTAATCATGTAAATATCAATCTCAATTAATATATATAAACATGGAAAAGTTCGGGTCACTACAATATATATATATATGTATATATATATATATATATATATATATATATATATATATATATATATATATATATATATATATATATATATAGCTAAGGATAGGTATATCTATTAAAATTTTATAGTGTATATCTTTTATAAGTTTTAGTTGATACAATCTGAGATGATTCTATTTATTAAAACGTGTGGTGAACTTTGTGACGATCCGAAAATTTCCAACCAAATTTAAACTTAATCTTTATATGCTTTCGACACGATAAGCAAAGTCTATAATGTTGAGTCTCGAAAATTTTGGAACTATGTTCATATATGCAATTACCCTTCGACTATTCCCGAACAACTATTTGTAAATAGATACATATATATTTAAATATGTATATATATAGATATATTTATATTTTAATTTGAAATATAATTTGAAATAAAATGCGATATAATGAGAAAAATTATTATATATATATATATATATATATATATATATATATATATATATATTATATATATATATACATGAATATAAATTGTAAATATATAATATTAAATATTAAATCTATTTGAAAATATATATATATTTAATATATTTAGTTATATAATAAAACCTGATATTAAAATTTATTTATATAGTATATTGGATATAATTGATTTCGAGCTTAATTTGTCAAAGTTTGTATACACTCGGTTGTCATTTCGCTAATGTTCATATAGACCAAATATGAATTTATGAAGATTTAAAATGAAAGTTGGATCGTAAATTAATTACGAAGATTTTAGATTTGTTAAAGATATTTTTACCTTTTTAATTTAAATGTTAATGCTCCGTATATAACACTTGGAACTTAAAACAAACATTAGGCGCGTCTTTTTGATCAGGTTTCAAACATTTAATGACCAAAATAAATAAATGGATTTAATTTTAAAATATGGGATTTTTCTGAATTAAAATTATACGTTAACTGTTTAGCAATGGATCACGATTTAATACTCCATTCAACTGTCGGTGGAAACAGAACCCGATGGCTTTACTGTGCATCTTACAATGATTCAATTTATTATTTTATTATTATTATTATTATTAATTATTATTAATATTATAATTAATATAGAACATGTTATATAGATATGTGTAGCGAGAGATTGAGAAACAGATGCACAAAAACCACCATCACTAAAGTTTGGCCACCACCTCCATCATAACATACCACCAACCACTGACAACTCTCACCACCATTGACACCCATCGAGCACCACCAAGAACCACCACAACATCACTTCCCTCTCTCTCTCTCTCTCTCTCTCTCTCTCTCTCTATCTATATATCTCTTCTCTTCCTGTGTTGGCCACGAACTATCACCACACAAACCACAGCTACTGCTGTATCTCCTTACTACTTCTGCTATATACGATTAGTCTTCTACTTTACCACTCGTTTTTGCTACTGCAAATCACCACTCTCAACCTCCATCTATCTTCCATCGTTATTTTTGCTGCTGTTTAGTTGTTCCTATTCCTACGTCTGTTTCACACCACCACCGTCGCAACAAACACCACAACACACCATCCTCTAGTTTTATCAACCACCCTTACAACATTAAACCTGCAAATACCACGATGTCTCGCTGCTATATTTTTTTTCTTCTAATTCTTGTCCTACCGCTTCTTTCTGTTTCGATTACAATGATGATGGCGGATGATAATGATAAAGAGGATGGATCGATGTCGAGGGTTTTAAGATAATGATAATGGTGATGCTATGTAATAATGAAGATGATAACGAGATGATGTGATTATGATCTTGATGGTTTAGCGATGGTGATCATAATAAAGATGATGATGACGAATGATAAAGATGATGATGAGGACGAATGATGATATAAGAAACGATGTTAGCAGCTTCGGTTCTGGTTCAGTCCATCATCACCACCTGTACAAATCGATAGGGTTTTTTGTTTGAGAAAACAACGTGTAGTTATAGGTTAATACAATTTATCGAGCTAATTAAAACATAAAAGCAAGGACAGCGTAATGGTTTGGGTGTGTTTATGTGGAACGAGAGGTTGTAAGTTCGAAACCTGGCCATGGCAAATTTTATTTTTAATTAAACAGAACCTACTTGGGCTTGTATCTTGGGCCGTAGTATTTTTTATTGTTGGTCCGAAATTTATTTGTTTCAGTTGGGCAGTGACCCAATTACTTTTCCTGTTGGGCTGTTGATGTAAACAACATTGGGTTGGTGGGGTTTAATCGCTTGGGCCTAGAGTTGGACTGCTATTCGATAAACAGACGACATTAAATAAAAATTGAATCGTGAACGAAAAGGGAAAGCAGAGGAGTGGTTAGGAGGTGTGTTGTGTTAGCATGAGGTCTTGGGTTCGAGTCCTGTTCAGGGCATTTCTTTTTAGAAAAAGCTATCAAAGGGGTATACACTCTTATTTTTAATCCTATTTTTATTATTATTATTGTTATTATTATTGTTATTACTAATTATTATTATCATTGTTGTTATTATGGTTATGATAAGTATTATTATTATTATTATTATTATTATTATTATTATTATTATTATTATTATTATTATTATTATTATTATTATTATTATTATTATTATTATTATTATTATTATTATTATTATTATTATTACTATCAATATATTTATTCTTATTATTATTAGTATTATAATTATTTAAAGCTTATTGTTAATATTATCATTAAAATTATCGGTATTATTATTATTATTATTATTATTATTATTATTATTATTATTATTATTATTATTATTATTATTATTATTATTATTATTATTATTATTAGTAATATCCATATCATTAATATTAAAAGTATTATGATTATGATAATAAAAGTTTTAAAAATATTATCATTAAGATTATAAGAAAATATATAAATGTAAGGATTTAAAAACTATGTATAAAATTATAATTTAAGTGAATTACTAATTATTAGTATTATTATTAATAAAGTTATTATTATTATTATTAATACATCATTATTATTATCAACAACTATTTTTTTTAAAACAGATAAATATTTTGTACATAAAATATACTTATTACATATACCATAATTATATTAATATTTCACATAATTGCATAAATCAAACTTACTAATATTATTTATTTAAATACGTATATACAACAAACTATTAATTTTAAATATAACACTAAACAATAATGTATATAAATAAATATGGATATATTAATATAACTATATAGATATTAATCATTTTGAATATATACAAATTTAATATATAATATATAATAAATAAATTTGTTCGATTACGATTATGTGTATTAAAAAATATACAAATGATATAGGTTCGTGAATCCGAGGCCAACCCTGCATTGTTCAGTATCGTCGTATGAATATTTTTACTACAAAATATCGTATCGTGAGTTTCATTTGCTCCCTTTTACTCTTTACATTTTTGGGACTGAGAATACATGCGCTGTTTTATAACTGTTTTACTAAATGCTTTTGAGATACATATTTTTGAACTGAGAATACATGAACTGCTTCTATAAACGTTTGGCGAAATAGACACAAATATTCAAAACTACATTCTATGATAGAATTATTTGGATTCAGAGGTTCGACTTATATAAAGATTGTATTATCGACCATCGGTGAGATGATTTCGTCATTGCACTACGCGTTAGCTACCGATTTGGTTCAAATTTTTGTAGTTAGTAACGGTGAGATGATTTTGTCGTTGCACTACGCATTAGCTACCGTTTTAACTACCCTCGGTGAGATGATTTCGCATTGCACTACGCGTTAGCTACCGTTGTATTGTATTGTATTCGATTTTGTAGTTAGTAACGGTGAGATGATTTTGTCATTGCACTACGCATTAGCTACCATTTTAACTACCCTCGGTGAGATGATTTTGCATTACACTATGCACTAGCTACCGTCGTAAAATTATATTGTATTAACTACCACGGTGAGATGATTTTGTCATTGCACTACGCATTAGCTACCGTTGGTGAGTTGTTTGGAAAGGTTCCGGTGTTCTTCATATGAATGATTTTTACAGCAGTGAGCAGACATGCATAGATTGTTTTCTAAATATGAGTATCTTGTGGTCTATAATATTATTAGAAATGATTATTTATGATAAACTAATGAACTCACCAACTTTTTGGTTGACAATTTAAAGCATGTTTATTCTCAGGTATTAAAGAAATCTTCCGCTGTGCATTAGCTCATTTTAAGGATATTATTTGGAGTCATTCATGACATATTTCAAAAGACGTTGCATTCGAATCGTTGAGATAATCAAGATTATTATTAAGTCAATTCTAGTTGAATGTTTTATGAAATGGTATGCATGCTGTCAACTTTCGATGTAAAGAAAGTTTGTCTTTTAAAAACGAATGCAATGTTTGTAAAATGTATCATATAGAGGTCAAATGCCTCGCAATGTAATCATATGTTATTGTATTCGTCCTTATGGATTAGGACGAGTCGTCACATGTGGTATCAGAGCGGTGGTCTTAGTGAACCAGGTCGGCATTAGTGTGTCTAACTGATAGTTGTTAGGATGCATTAGTGAGTCTGGACTTCGACCTTAGTTGCATGTCAAAAGATTTTGCTTATCATTTCTTATCGAAAATTACCTGCTTATCATTCTTAAGTCTAGACACATCTTACTGCATTGATTGCATGAATAGTGTATAGATAAAATTCATATTTTAGCGTATCTGCTAATTCGTATTTTAGCGTATCTGTTACTGTAAACTTTGCCTGACATATTCTGTAGATTCGTCCGTAACTTATGGGATTTTAATATTATATATGCATATGTAAATTATGTATTGCAGGGTACTAATCTACATCCTATAATCTATTTCTTATCAAAAATCCTTCATCTGATCGTACAAGATGAATCCCTCAACCAGTTCGAATTCCTCAGATTTCGATAGCTATTCCGATATGGAGTTTCACCTAAGCTCCGAAAGCAGTGTCACCAGAATGAATCAACCAATTCATTTGATGGGTTCGTAGCCTACTTAATCATTGGAGACAAAAAGAAGGTGATCATTTCCATCAACCAAATTCACCTCTTGGCGAAGAACCTGAAGCACTTACCGGTGAACCAGTCTGAAATACCATTTTCACCCTCATCTCCCGAATATCTCGTCATGATTACATACTATCTCAGATTCTAAACCTTATTCATTCGCTCATTCTTACCTACAATCATCCTAGAGTAATCGAAGAAGTCAACAAGCTTCGCACCTGAGTAATGATTTTTGGAGAATATGGTGCAAAATTTTCCAGCTTCAACAACATCATCGGCACCAACAGTACCATCAGTAACAGCACCAGTACCATCAACAATCCATGCCTCAACATCTCATTCTGTACCTCGAGTATAATCATCATTCTACGTATCTTTCTACATCAATTATCTTCGTTCTTCATGGCGATTATGTAATCTCTAATATTATAGAGATTATGTATTCTAGTTTTGACAGTAAACCAAATGAGTTTAATACTATATTAACTCATTAAATCCATGATTATATCTGAAGAAAATATATATGTAAGTATATTTTCACAAAGATTGTAATTAAAAATTCTTTCGTACAAACTGTTAATGGTGAAAATATTTTAACGGGTAGGTAATACCCGAGGAATATTTAGATTTCACATTAATAAGTTACACTGTACATTCTTCGAATCTGATTCAACAGTCATTTACTATCCTACTTACATCCACAGATATATGTATCCGTTCACCACAGAATAACCATTTTCATTCAATTTCATTTTTGGATTTTGACCTATCAGAATCCAACAAGTGGCATAATGAAGAAAACATTGGACAAAATAAAATTTGTTAGAAACAAACAAATTAACTATGAGAAATTTTGTTAAGAATCCATGCTAACAAAATCCTAGCTAACTGTTCCTAGCTAACTGCTAATTCCTTATTACATTTTAATTATCACAATTTATTTTATCGCAATTTAATTCTCGCAATTTTATTTATTGTCATTTAATTTCTGTTATTTATTTTACGTACTTTATTTATCGTCATTTAAATACTGTTAATTATGCATTTTAAATATCGGGACACATATACAATGTTTTGACATATCATATTGACGTCATATATATATATTATTTGGAATAACCATAGACACTCTATATGATGTAATGCTCGAGTTCGCTATACAGGGTTGAGGTTGATTCTCAAATAATATATATACTTTGAGTTGTGATCGAGTCTGAGACTTGTATACAATGGGTCACGACACGTATTAATTAATTCGAATATTATATATTAAACTATATATGAGTTATTGAATTTCTAACTGTAGACTGCTAACTGTGGACTACCAATATTAGACAATTAAAATGAACTAAAATATTGATTATAACATATGAAACTAAACATTTCTTCAAATTGCCACTTGATTTCATCTTAAACCTCATTTGTATTTTGACAATTCCAATCTGCATTCAAGCCTTTCACGAATCTTGAAAACACCTCAATCGAGAGGATGATCCCACCACACGTTATCTGCGAAAGAGAGAACCTATGCATATGGGCATGCACTTGAAAAACTCTCGGAAACTGAGTAAACGTTAACAAGTACCTGTGATAGCTCCTTTGGCGTTGTTATTACCGAAAATAATTTTACAATCCCTCTCCAAATTAGTCAATTTTGTCATAGCTCCAGCAAATCAACCTCGACTTTTCATTCGGATTTGCCTTATTATAACTTTGATATATACGTTGTCTTTTCGCCTTTGTTACCGGGAAACCTTTTATATTCTGCAATATTACCAACAGATGTACTAGCAACCTCGTTGCTCCTTGGCTTAAATCTCTCCGAAAAATTTCTATACTTATTTATTAAAACCATATCATGTACTCATCGAGATCTTTTAACGATAGTTGCCATACCAAATACCGGGAAGCATTAATCAGTATTTTGAATCTCGCAGCGTTTCTACATCAGCAGTTATATGTATACATATAACATTTATCTTTTAGAATTATGATCTTACATTCTGAAATTTTGAAAAGCACCTAGTCTACATATCAATACTCTGAATGTTGAAAAAGCTGAATGAAACAGCAAAAACTGTAAACAACCTTAACAGTCGAAAGTTTGATGATAAAGAATGGTGTGTTGGAAACACTCAATAGAAAATTTAGTACCGAAAATCGGATTATGCGAAACTATGAAGGAGACTGTAGACAAATCACCAGGACTAAACTTGTACATAAAGAATCTTGATGATTATGTTTCTGATGAAATCTTTAGCAATTACCTTGCTCCTGACTCTACACTTTTACGAACAAATCTTCTACATCATCCTTCGATATTAGAAATTCTAAGATATCATCGTATCTTTCATTATAAATATCCTCGATATTTCTGAAGATATTTTCATAACTATTCTTATTTGAAATCATTTATCTCTTCTCGATATCAGTGTTACATTAGAAAGGAAACTGTTTTAGTTTCTAAATTCTGAAAAAAAATTCGAACATAAAATATGATTGTTAATGAAGTAGTGTTGGGAACTGAAGCATGAGTTAGTATAAAATAATGACACTTGATCAACGTGATTATATTACAGTAAGTCATTTTGAGTTTCTAATGAAACGTGATGATTCACAGATCATAACGTCATCATGTGCCATGTTACACAACTCTTACATTTTACCTAATCTCCAAACATATCAAGAACATATTTTCTTGATAGTTCTATCTTTTCTCTTGAATTCTGGTAATTTAACCAATTAAAACCGTGCTATTACAATCTCTCTCTTAGAACATTACTCATCTTCATTCGAAACTTCATATCTACGAATTCTGGACCATTATTCGCTTGACTTAAAATCGGGAAGAGAAAACAAATGTATGGAACTCCAAATTATAAAGGAAATGAAGAGTATGAATTTATAGTGAAATATCAGACAAAGCAATCAAGACAGATCATCGCATTAAATCAAAGAGAATCCTAATTTCATTAATTATCGAAGAACCAAATCTCATTACAAAGATTTTCTCTAAATCCCTAGAACTCCGGAAATCAATCCCATCTACGTCAAAAGATATGACGAATCTACATTTACTCATTTCACTATTTTGTGATAACTTCACTCGTACTCTTCACATAAACGAATTGCTTTATCCATATTACTCTATGGTAATAAAACTCTATCTATCAACTCATAATTGTCATGAAAACAGTCTTATTGTTAGCCATGACGACCTCGATCAAATTTCGGGGACGAAATTTCTTTAACTGGTAGGTACTGTGATGACTCGAAAATTTCCGACCAAATTTAAACTTAATCTTTATATGGTTTCGACACGATAAGCAAAGTCTGTAATGTTGTGTCTCAAAAATTTTGGAACTATGTTCATATATGCAATTACCCTTCGACTATTCCCGACGATTCACGGACAACTATTTGTAAATAGATACATATATATTTAAATATGTATATATATAGATATATTTATATTTTAATTTGAAATATAATTTGAAATAAAATGCGATATAATGAGAAAAATTATTAAATACAAATATATATAGATATATATAAGTATATATACATGAATATAAATTGTAAATATATAAGATTCAATATTAAATCTATTCGAAAATATATATATATATTTAATATATTTAGTTATATAATAAAACCTGATATTAAAATGTATTTGTATAGTATATCGAATATAATTGATTTCGAGCTTAATTTGTCAAAGTTTGTATACACTCGGTTGTCATTTCGCTAATGTACATATAGACCAAATACGAATTTATGAAGATTTAAAATGGAAGTTGGATCGTAAATTAATTACGAAGATTTTAGATTTGTTAAAGATATTTTTACCTCTCTAATTTAAATGTTAATGCTCCGTATATAACACTTGGAACTTAAAGCAAACATTAGGCGAGTCTTTTTGATCAGGTTTCAAACATTTAATGACCAAAATAAATAAATGGATTTAATTTTAAAATATGGGATTTTTCTGAATTAAAATTATACGTTAACTGTTTAACAATGGACCACGATTTAATACTCCATTCAACTGTCAGTGGAAACAGAACCCGATGGCTTTACTGTGCATCTTACAATGATTCAATTTATTATTTTATTATTATTATTATTATTATTTATTATTAATATTATAATTAATATAGAACATGTTATATAGATATGTGTAGCGAGAGATTGAGAAACAGATGCACAAAAACCACCATCACTAAAGTTTGGCCACCACCTCCATCATAACATACCACCAACCACCAGCAACTCTCACCACCATTGACACCCATCGAGCACCACCAAGAACCACCACAACATCACTTCCCTCTCTCTCTATCTATATATCTCTTCTCTTCCTGTGTTGGCCATGAACTATCACCACACAAACCACAGTACTGCTGTATCTCGTTACTACTTCTGCTATATATGATT
This sequence comes from Rutidosis leptorrhynchoides, assembly GCF_046630445.1. Classification (NCBI taxonomy): domain Eukaryota; kingdom Viridiplantae; phylum Streptophyta; class Magnoliopsida; order Asterales; family Asteraceae; genus Rutidosis; species Rutidosis leptorrhynchoides. Next base: position 144,543,984 of record NC_092339.1, read on the forward strand.
AGTCTACTACTTTGCCACTCATTTTTGCTACTGCAAATCACCACTCTCAACCTGCATCTATCTTCCATCGTTATTTTTGCTGCTGTTTAGTTGTTCCTGTTCCTACGTCTGTTTCACACCACCACCGTCGCAACAAACACCACAACACACCATCATCTAGTTTTATCAACCACCCTTACAACATTAAACCTGCAAATACCACGATGTCTCGCTGCTATATTTTTTTTCTAATTCTTGTCCTACCGCTTCTTTTTGTTTCGATTACAATGATGATGGCGGATGATAATGATAAAGAGGATGGATCGATGATGAGGGTTTTAAGATAATGATAATGATAATGGTGATGCTATGTGTCATAACCCGTCCTTAACCATAAGAACGAGTTAGATAACGTATGATTTCATTGCGAGGTATTGACCTCTATATGCGACATTTTTAAAAGAACAACTGCATTTATTTTACATTACAAACCATAACTCTTATTTTAATACAAGCTTTAGACAATAAAAAGATGATTATCATTTAGCGATAATCTTAGACTTACAAACTTTACATGTGATGATAACAATACGATTTCTAGCATATTTTACATTACAATTCCTCGGATATGCAGTTTTATTTTTGACACAAATATGCATACTCAAGATCTTGCTTAAATTCAACATGTTGCAGCGGAAGCTTTTAGTTATCACCTGAGAATAAACATGCTTAAAACGTCAACATAAAGTTGGTGAGATATAGGTTTAATGCCGGCAGCAATATATATATATATATAGACCACAAGATTTCATATATAAACATTTTAATAAAAGTATTCTAAGTGGTTGAGCACTTGGTAACCATACTTAACATTTAATCAAGTCGTATATTCCCTTTATTATGAAATCTTACTACACTGTACCAAGTATAGTCATGAAACGAAGTACTGTACAACCGTTGAATACTGGTCGTCCAGTCCGGTTGGGGTTGTCAGGCCCGATAGATCTATCAACAGGATTCGCGTTTACAATACCGCTGTAAATAATAGTTACCAAGCTACAGGGAAGTATGCCAGTGGTACAACTCAACGTAGAATATATTTTTCAGTTACTTGTGTCCATATCGTAAAACATAAAATACATGTATTCTCATCCCGAAATATTTAGAGTTTAAAAGTGGGACTATATACTCACTTTTGCCTTGAAGATATATATATTTTGACTTGGTCTCCGGTTGATATCACGAACCTATCCATATATAGTTTATCAATATATTTTCATTTTAAACAATCGTCACATATATATACTTATTATACTTTTAATAGTTTTAATAATTTCTTAGTCCGTAGTTAGCAGTCCGATGTTAGTAATTCAATTTTAATGGTTCATATTTAGGTGTTTAATAAATAAAACCCCCATCGAAATAAATAAAACCCCATCGTATTTGTATTGGTCGGGATTAATCTTGACCCATGGTACCGGTGTTGTCAAATGACGTGTTGCGTACATAAAGTACCGGTGTTGTCAAATGACGTGTTGCGTACAATCATGGGATCTTATGATTAATCTTCTCGTATTGTTTACGGGTGGTCCTGAAATATATAAAATTAAATTATGAGTACATATATATAAAATATCATGTTATTTTAGAAAGATGTGATTCATTTAATTTTTCTCCAATTATTTTCGTGGCTAAACTAGTTTTGGATATCCGATCTTGTTTTGGTCATAGTTTCTTCGTTACAACTCCGTTTTCGTTGGTTCAACTTGCCACTTCCTTGGATCGAGTTCTTCTTTAAGACTATGAACTGTAAATACCTTAGTTTGTATTCGAAATCACAGGTCATAGGTCAAACTTTGGTGAAACTTATGAAGTTGATCATTTTCCCTTATGTAAACAACATTAAATGATTATTTTTCTAAAAATAATTATACTTTGAGTTAAATCATGAAATTTTTATGTGTTATCATATTCATAGTAAATATCAATTTTCCAGAAAATAAGCCTCCAATTCAAAGTTCAAGATAGTTTTTAATTATCCAACCCAAAACAGCCCCCGGTTACACTCCGACGTCGTAAATTCAGTTTTTAAGGTGTTCTTTGAAAAACCAAGTTATACCTTGCTAAATTAGCATATATTTATGATATATTACAGGTCTTGAAGTATTTTAAAAGTTAAGTTAGAAGGATCTATTTAGTTTGCAAACAAGTTTGAAATCATTCAAACTATGTTCTTGTTGTTAAAATTGTATACCATAAAATATGATAGTTATATATATATATATGAATCGAATAAGGTTATGAACAAAGTTACTACCTCAAGTTACTTGGACAAGATTGATGTAAAAGAGGAGTAAAAACCTAGAACAAAAAGAGTGATGGAATTGGATGAAAGATTGGAAGTAAACTTGTGTTCTTCGAAGGATTCTTGAAGTGTTTTTGTAAGGGTTTTCTTATGATGATTAAGTGATGTTTTTGGAACTAGATCTTCATGGTTGTGAGCTGAGATGGTTAAGGGGTTTAAGGCTCATGAAAGTGTGTGTGTTTAGCTAGAAAATGGAAGTGAAAATGAATCAAAATGGAGTACTCCTTGCCCTTTAAAAAAACGTGAATGGGGGGAGACAAAGACAAGTTTTCCTTTTGTTATTTTGTATGACTTTCAATGCTAGCATCCAATTTCTAATTACCTTATACATAAGGCATGAACAAGGGCTAGTTGGTGGTGATTTGATGTGTATATACCAATAGTAAATACGTATAGAAGCTAGGTATGATACGGGTACATATACCCTAGATATACGTATAGAAATCTTGTGAAAACGGAACGAGAATTCAAATATAGCTATCTTTTGTGAATATACTTATATTGTTTTATGTATTTAAGTCCTTAAAAGTGATTAAATACATTACATATACGATATATGTATAATCATTATAGGTCATAAGTATTTATGTCAAATAACGTTACGTATGGTTATCGTTTTAAAAACTTAAGTTAGTAGTTTCAAAATATACTTATAACTTATTGTTATTAATACAAAATGAGGTATTACAACATCCTTAGATCATGTTAAATATGTATATATACATATATATACACAAACGTATAATTATCATATGTTATATAGTTCGTGATATCATCGGTCAACTAGACGGTCAAACGTTGTGTAAAACTCATTTCAAAAACATAAATCTCAACAATTTGGATTGCTTATCATGTTAGTAAGGTTTAATTTATGTCCGGGTCATTACAGTACCTACCCGTTAAATAAATTTCGTCCCGAAATTTTAAAATCGTACCTATTTTGCGTCATCGGGAAACAAATGCGGGTATTTTTGTTTCATTTGATCCTCTCGCTCCCAAGTAAACTCGGGACCTCTTCGTGCATTCCAACGAACTTTAACGATCGGTATGTTGCTCTGCTTGAGCCGTTTAACTTCACGGTCCATGATCTCGATTGGTTCTTCTATGAATTGTAGTTTCTCGTCAACTTGAATTTCTTCAAGAGGAATGGTGAGGTCTTCCTTTGCAAGACACTTTTTAAGGTTCGAGACGTGAAATGTATTATGTACTCCGGCGAGTTGTTGCGGTAACTCGAGTCGATAAGCTACCGGTCCAATGCGTTCGATGATCTTGAACGGGCCTACATATCTTGGGTTCAGTTTACCTCTTTTACCGAAACGTATTACACCTTTCCAAGGTGACACCTTTAGCATAACCATGTCACCGATCTGAAACTCTAATGGTTTCCTTCGGACATCGGCGTAGCTCTTTTGGCGACTACGGGCTGTTTTCAATCTCTCCTTGATTTGTACTATCTTCTCAGTCATTTCGTGTATGATCTCGGGACCAGTTAATTGTCGATTTCCTACTTCATTCCAACAAATAGGAGATCTACACTTCCTTTCGTACAATGCTTCGAATGGCGCAGCTTTAATGCTCGCATGATAACTATTATTATACGAGAATTCTGCTAATGGTAGATATTTATCCCATCCGTTTCCAAAATCGATCACACATGCCCTGAGCATGTCTTCAAGAGTCTGAATTGTTCTTTCACTCTGCCCGTCGGTTTGCGGATGATATGCGGTACTCATATCCAAACGAGTTCCTAGTGCCTCCTGTAGTGATTGCCAGAACTTTGAGGTAAATCTACTATCACGATCAGATATAATGGAAATAGGTATTCCATGCCTTGAAACTATTTCCTTTATATATAATCATAATAATTTCTCCATTCTATCCGTTTCCTTTATAGGCAAGAAATGTGCAGATTTGGTAAGACGATCAACAATTACCCAAATGGTGTCGTATCCCCAGGCAGTCTTTGGTAACTTCGTGATGAAATCCATGGTAATACCGTCCCATTTCCATTCTGGGATTTCTGGTTGTTGAAGTAATCCTGACGGCTTCTGGTGTTCTGCTTTGACTTTGGAACAAGTTAAACATTCCCCAACATATGTTGCAACGTCTGTCTTCAAATTAGGCCACCAATAATGCGTCTTAAGATCTTGATACATCTTTCCAACTCCAGGATGTATCGAGTATCTTGTCTTATGTGCATCATTCAATATTAACTTCCTTAATCCACCCAACTTTGGTACCCAAATACGGTTTGCAAAATATCGAATTCCATCTTCCCGCATAACGAGTTGCTTCTCATACTTCTTCATTATTTCATTTCCTATATTTTCTTTAGTAAGTGCTTCTCGTTGAACTTCTTTGATTTGTGTGTTGAGATTCATGCGAATTTTTATGTTCATCGCTCGTACTCGAATTGGTTCTCGTTCCTTTCTGCTTAGTGCGTCAGCCACCACATTCGCTTTCCCGGGATGATAACGAATTTCACAATCATAGTCGTTTATTAACTCGACCCACCTACGTTGCCTCATGTTTAGCTGTTTCTGATCAAAAATATGTTGAAGGCTTTTATGATCAGTAAACACAGTGCATTTAACCCCATACAAGTAGTGTCTCCATATCTTCAATGCAAACACGACTGCTCCCAATTCTAGATCATGCGTCGTATAATTCCGCTCATGAATCTTCAATTGTCGGGATGCGTATGCAATAACTTTCTTCCGTTGCATAAGAACGCAACCAAAACCTTGTCGCGAAGCGTCACAATATATTTCAAAATCATCGTTCCCTTCTGGTAACGATAAAATAGGCGCCGTAGTCAACTTCTTTTTCAGTAATTGAAATGCACTCTCCTGCTCAGAAGTCCATTCATATTTCTTCCCTTTTTGCGTTAACGCTGTCAACGGCTTAGCTATTCGGGAAAAATCTTGAATAAACCTTCTATAATAACCGGCTAAACCCAAAAATTGGCGTATCTGCATTGGTGTCTTAGGAGTCTCCCATTTTTCAATGGCTTCAATTTTTGCTGGATCAACCTGAATTCCTTTGCTACTAACAACGTGGCCAAGAAATTGCACTTCTTTCAACCAGAAAGCACATTTAGAAAATTTAGCATATAGCTGTTCTTTTCTCAACAACTCTAATATCAACCTTAAATGCTGCTCATGCTCTTGCTCACTCTTGGAATAGATAAGAATATCATCAATGAAAACGATAACAAACTTATCTAAATACGGACTACAAACTCGATTCATGAGGTCCATGAATACAGCTGGCGCATTTGTCAACCCAAACGGCATGACCAAAAATTCATAATGACCGTAACGTGTCCGAAAAGCAGTTTTCGGTATATCTTCTTCTTTGACGCGTAATTGATGATAGCCCGATCTTAGGTCGATTTTTGAATAAACACATGATCCTTACAGTTGATCAAATAAGTCATCAATTCTTGGTAGTGGATACCGATTCTTGATAGTTAACTTATTTAATTCACGATAATCTATACACATCCTAAAAGATCCATCTTTCTTTTTAACAAATAGAATCGGAGCTCCCCACGGTGAAGTACTTGGTCATATGAATCCACGATCCGGCAATTCTTTTAACTGACTCTGAAGTTCTTTTAACTCGGACGGTGCAAGTCTATATGGAGCACGAGCCACTGGTGCAGCTCCTGGTACTAAATCTATTTGAAATTCCACAGATCTAAATGGAGGTAATCCCGGCAACTCTTCCGGAAAAACTTCAGGAAAATCTCTTGCCACCGGCACATCGTTGATGCACTTCTCTTTTTCTTTCTTTTCGACTTTATTAACATGTGCTAGAATAGCATAACATCCCTTTTCTAAATACTTCTTGACTTTCAAACAACTAATGAGTTTTAGCTTTGAATTACCATTCTCTCCATAAATCATCACCGGCATTTTATCCTTACCAGGAATGCGAATTGCCTTCTTGGCACACACAACTTCAGCTCCTACTTTGGACATCCAGTCCATGCCGACTATTACATCAAAACTTCCTAATTCTACGGGTATCAAGTCAATTTTAAACGTTTCTCCGGCTAAATTTATTTTACAATCACGACAAATTTTATCGGCTTTAATTAGTTTACCATTAGCTAACTCAATCATGTACTTAGCATCTAGAGGTAATGATGAACAATTCAATTTAGTGTAAAAATTTCTACACACGTAACTTCTATCGGCACCAGTATCAAATATAATAGATGCGGATAAGTTATTAATGGTAAACGTACCCGTAACAAGCTCCGGGTCTTCACACGCCTCTCTAGCATTAATAACAAATGCTCTTCCACGTGCAGATCCATTATTCTTCTCTGGATTCGGACACTGGCTCTTATAGTGACCTTGTTTTCCACACCCATAACAAGTAATGGTAGCCAAAGCAGTTCTATTTGCATTGGTGGCAGGAGTCTTGGTACCATTTGTATTTGTAACGAGAGCCCTACAATCTTCAGCAAGATGACCCTTTCGATTACATTTGTTGCATACCACATTACAGTAGCCAGAGTGATGTTTGTGGCATCGGTTACATAAAGGATTTTGTCCTTTGTAACCAAAGCTTAAACCACTACCCGCACCTTGCGTGATTTCTTGTTTCTTAAAAGATTGTTGTTGGTTACCTCGATCATAATTTCCATTCCACTTTCTTTTGTTACCTGATACCTTCACATCAGTATTGGATACTTTCTTATCCATGATGACCTGATCTATTAGCTCGTTTGCCATGGTTATAGCTTCATGAATTGTCTTAGGTTTCGATGCTGTAACATTTGCCTTGACCTTTTTGGGCAAACCATCTTTGTACATTTCAATCTTCCGTTCTTCGGTTGGAACCAATTCAGGACATAGCAAAACTAATTCCATGAATCGCTGATTGTAGTTGGTGATTTCAGTACCAACAACCTTCAGGCTTCATAATTCATCTTCCAACTTCCTAACCTCGTTCCTTGGACAATACTCATTGATTAACATTATTTTGAATTCTTCCCATGGGGTATCATAAGCTACATCTCCTCCTACAGCCTTCACGTAATTTTTCCACCACGTGAGTGCACTATCTTGTAAAGTGCACGATGCATACTTGGTCATGTTCTTTTCAACACAACCACTGATTTTAAACACAGTCTCCATCTTTTCTATCCACCGGGTTAAACCGATCGGTCCTTCTGTTCCACTGAATGATGAGGGCTTGCAAGCTTGAAAAGTCTTGTAGGTGCATCCTACACGAGGATTTGGGTTAACTGCAGCAGCTCTTGCAGCTTCGACCCATAGCATTCTGTCGTTCACTCGCTGGTTGATGAATTCCTCGACTTCTTGTTCCGTCATTCGATTCAATCGCGCCATTTCCTAATGAAAGAAAATAATTATTCACATGGAATATTATAGATGTAGTGTATATTTATAGTACATTATAGCTTGTTAATAATATGAACCAGGTATTATTATAAAAGCCTTTTCTTCTTATTAGCATTTTATAATTATATCTAGGGTAGTACCTACCCGTTAAAGTTCATACTTAATAGCTTAGTACGAAAATCAATTACTACCACCCAAATAATACTTAACCATGGAAAATTATTGCATTTCACACTTCACTATTTTACATATGCTTATCTTACATCGAACATTAAGCAAACCACACTAATAATATTATACAAAACATTATATGATTCCATGGTTTAATACGGCAGCGCATCGTTTGGTCTATTTTCTAGGACGTTTAGGTTCAAAGAATCGCTTAACGCTTATCCTGGCTGTCTGCCTATATTTTGGCTGTGGGGCTGAAGAACTGGATGCCGGGATAGAACGAATAGGAATAGCGGGAATAGGGGTGGTAGTGTCTAGTGGAGTTGGTGCCACATCATCCTTACTAAACTCGGGATTTAAATTTTTTAATTCATTAGCCTTTCGTTTCTTTCCTAGTTCGAACTTGTCTTTTGTAATTTCCTGTATTTCTTCCTCGGGTTCACTTTCCTCCTCGGGTTCACTTTCCTCCTCGGGTTCACTTTCCTCCTCGGGTTCACTTTCCGGGTTCTCTATAGTCGGTTCATCCGGAATTTGTGAGTCTTCCCCAAAGATATTATTTTCGTCATCGGATAGGTTAATGACTGGAACACCATCTGAAGATTCTGGTTCGGAGTCGCTGAATGTGATAACAAGTTTTGAGCCCGACATCTATCACACAACAACTAACCCATTAGTACTACATAATATTTACATATAAATTTTAACCAACAATGATAAGCAATGGTTTTTAAATCAGACCCGGTCAAAGTCCAGACTTACTAATGTATCCTAACGACTTATCAGTTAGACACACTAATGCAAACCTGGTTCGCTAAGACCACCGCTCTGATACCACATGTCATAACCCGTCCTTAACCATAAGAACGAGTTAGATAACGTATGATTTCATTGCGAGGTATTGACCTCTATATGCGACATTTTTAAAAGAACAACTGCATTTATTTTACATTACAAACCATAACTCTTATTTTAATACAAGCTTTAGACAATAAAAAGATGATTATTGTTTAGCGATAATCTTAGACTTACAAACTTTACATGTGATGATAACAATACGATTTCTAGCATATTTTACATTACAATTCCTCGGATATGCAGTTTTATTTTTGACACAAATATGCATACTCAAGATCTTGCTTAAATTCAACATGTTGCAGCGGAAGCTTTTAGTTATCACCTGAGAATAAACATGCTTAAAACGTCAACATAAAGTTGGTGAGATATAGGTTTAATGCCGGCAGCAATATATATATATAGACCACAAGATTTCATATATAAACATTTTAATAAAAGTATTCTAAGTGGTTGAGCACTTGGTAACCATACTTAACATTTAATCACGTCGCATATTCCCTTTATTATGAAATCTTACTACACTGTACCAAGTATAGTCACGAAATGAAGTACTGTGCAACCGTTGAATACTGGTCGTCCAGTCCGGTTGGGGTTGTCAGGCCCGATAGATCTATCAACAGGATTCGCGTTTACAATACCACTGTAAATAATAGTTACCAAGCTACAGGGAAGTATGCCAGTGGTACAACTCAACGTAGAATATATTTTTCAGTTACTTGTGTCCATATCGTAAAACATAAAATACATGTATTCTCATCCCGAAATATTTAGAGTTTAAAAGTGGGACTATATACTCACTTTTGCCTTGAAGATATATATATTTTGACTTGGTCTCCGGTTGATATCACGAACCTATCCATATATAGTTTATCAATATATTTTCATTTTAAACAATCGTCACATATATATACTTATTATACTTTTAATAGTTTTAATAATTTCTTAGTCCGTAGTTAGCAGTCCGATGTTAGTAATTCAATTTTAATGGTTCATATTTAGGTGTTTAATAAATAAAACCCCCATCGAAATAAATAAAACCCCATCGTATTTGTATTGGTCGGGATTAATCTTGACCCATGGTACCGGTGTTGTCAAATGACGTGTTACGTACATAAAGTACCGGTGTTGTCAAATGACGTGTTGCGTACAATCATGGGATCTTATGATTAATCTTCTCGTATTGTTTACGGGTGGTCCTGAAATATATAAAATTAAATTATGAGTACATATATATAAAATATCATGTTATTTTAGAAAGATGTGATTCATTTAATTTTTCTCCAATTATTTTCGTGGCTAAACTAGTTTTGGATATCCGATCTTGTTTTGGTCATAGTTTCTTCGTTACAACTCCGTTTTCGTTGGTTCAACTTGCCACTTCCTTGGATCGAGTTCTTCTTTAAGACTATGAATTATAAATACCTTAGTTTGTATTCGAAATCACAGGTCATAGGTCAAACTTTGGTGAAACTTATGAAGTTGATCATTTTCCCTTATGTAAACAACATTAAATGATTATTTTTCTAAAAATACTTATACTTTGAGTTAAATCATGAAATTTTTATGTGTTATCATATTCATAGTAAATATCAATTTTCCAGAAAATAAGCCTCCAATTCAAAGTTCAAGATAGTTTTTAATTATCCAACCCAAAACAGCCCCCGGTTACACTCCGACGTCGTAAATTCAGTTTTTAAGGTGTTCTTTGAAAAACCAAGTTATACCTTGCTAAATTAGCATATATTTATGATATATTACAGGTCTTGAAGTATTTTAAAAGTTAAGTTAGAAGGATCTATTTAGTTTGCAAACAAGTTTGAAATCATTCAAACTATGTTCTTGTTGTTAAAATTGTATACCATAAAATATGATAGTTATATATATATGAATCAAATAAGGTTATGAACAAAGTTACTACCTCAAGTTACTTGGACAAGATTGCTGTAAAAGAGGAGTAAAAACCTAGAACCAAAAGAGTGATGGAATTGGATGAAAGATTGGAAGTAAACTTGTGTTCTTGGAAGGATTCTTGAAGTGTTTTTGTAAGGGTTTTCTTATGATGATTAAGTGATGTTTTTAGAACTAGATCTTCATGGTTGTGAGCTGAGATGGTTAAGGGGTTTAAGGCTCATGAAAGTGTGTGTGTTTAGCTAGAAAATGGAAGTGAAAATGAATCAAAATGGAGTACTCCTTGCCCTTTAAAAAAACGTGAATGGGGGGAGACAAAGACAAGTTTTCCTTTTGTTATTTTGTATGACTTTCAATGCTAGTATCCAATTTCTAATTACCTTATACATAAGGCATGAACAAGGGCTGGTTGGTGGTGATTTGATGTGTATATACCAATAGTAAATACGTATAGAAGCTAGGTATGATACGGGTACATATACCCTAGATATACGTATAGAAATCTTGTGAAAACGGAACGAGAATTCAAATATAGCTATCTTTTGTGAATATACTTATATTGTTTTATGTATTTAAGTCCTTAAAAGTGATTAAATACATTACATATACGATATATGTATAATCATTATAGGTCATAAGTATTTATGTCAAATAACGTTACGTATGGTTATCGTTTTGAAAACTTAAGTTAGTAGTTTCAAAATATACTTATAACTTATTGTTATTAATACAAAATGAGGTATTACAACATCCTTAGATCATGTTAAATATGTATATATACATATATATACACAAACGTATAATTATCATATGTTATATAGTTCGTGATATCATCGGTCAACTAGACGGTCAAACGTTGTGTAAAACTCATTTCAAAAACATAAATCTCAACAATTTGGATTGCTTATCATGTTAGTAAGGTTTAATTTATGTAAATATTAATATTATAAGTATAAATTGATCGAAAAAGTCCGGGTCATTACACTATGTAATAATGAAGATGATAACGAGATGATTTGATTATGATCATGATGGTTTAGCGATGGTGATCATAATAAGGATGATGATGATGAATGATAAAGATGATGATGAGGACGAATGATGATATAAGAAATGATGTTAGCACCTTCGGTTCTGGTTCAGTCCATCATCACTAGCTGTACAAATCGATAGGGTTTTTTGTTTGAGAAGACAACGTGTAGTTATAGGTTAAAACAATTTATCGAGCTAATTAAAACATAAAAGCAAGGACAGCGTAATGGTTTGGGTGTGTTTGTGTGGAACGAGAGGTTTTAAGTTCAAAACCTGGCCATGGAAAATTTTATTTTTAATTAAACAGAACCTACTTGGGCTTGTATCTTGGGCTGTAGTATTTTTTTTATTGTTGGGTTGAAATTTATTTGTTTCAGTTGGGCAGTGACCCAATTACTTTTCCTGTTGGGCTGCTGATGTAAACAACATTGGGTTGGTGGGGTTTAATCGATTGGGCCTAGAGTTGGACTGCTATTCGATAAACAGACGATATTAAATAAAAATTGAATCTTGAGCTAGAACAGAAAAGGGAAAGCAGAGGAGTGGTTAGGAGGTGTGTTATGTTAGCATGAGGTCTTGGGTTCGAGTCCTGTTCAGGGCATTTCTTTTTAGAAAAAGCTATCAAATGGAGTATACACTCTTATTTTTAATCCTATTATTATTATTATTATTATTATTATTATTATTATTATTATTATTATTATTATTATTATTATTATTATTATTATTATTATTATTATTATTATTATTATTATTATTATTATTATTATTATTATTATTATTATTATTATTATTATTATTATTATTATTACTGATTATTATTATCATTGTTGTTATTATGGTTATGATAAGTATTATTATTATTATTATTATTATTATTATTATTATTATTATTATTATTATTATTATTATTATTATTATTATTATTATTATTATTATTATCAATATTATTATTCTTATTATTATTAGTATTATAATTATTTAAAACTTATTGTTAATATTATCATTAAAATTATCGGTATTATTATTATTATTAGTAATATCCATATCATTAATATTAAAAGTATTATGATTATGACAATAAAAATTTTAAAGATATTATCATTAAGATTATAAGAATATATATATATATATATAAATGTGTGGATTCAAAAACTATCTATAAAATTATAATTTAAGTGAATTACTAATTATTAGTATTATTATTAATAAAGTTATTATTATTATTATTATTATTAATACATCATTATTATTATCAACAACTATTTTTTTTTAAAACAGATAAATATTTTGTACATAAAATATACTTATTACATATACCATAATTATATTAATATTTCACATAATTGCATAAATCAAACTTACTAATATTATTTATTTAAATACGTATATATAAAAAACTATTAATTTTAAATATAACACTAAACAATAATGTATATAAATAAATATGGATATATTAATATAACTATATAGATATTAATCATTTTGAATATATATAAATTTAATATATAATATATAATATATAATTAATAAATTTGTTCGATTACGATTATGTGTATTAATAAATATACAAATGATATAGGTTCGTGAATCCGAGGCTAACCCTGCATTGTTCAGTATCGTCGTGTGAATATTTTTACTACAAAATATCGTATCGTGAGTTTCATTTGCTCCCTTTTACTCTTTACATTTTTGGGACTGAGAATACATGCGCTGTTTTATAACTGTTTTACTAAATGTTTTTGAGATAGATATTTTTGAACTGAGAATACATGAACTGCTTCTATAAACGTTTGACGAAATAGACACAAATATTCAAAACTACATTCTATGATAGAATTATTTGGATTCAGAGGTTCGACTTATATAAAGATTGTATTATCGACCATCGGTGAGATGATTTCATCATTGCACTACGCATTAGCTACCGATTTGGTTCGAATTTTTGTAGTTAGTAACGGTGAGATGATTTTGTCATTGCACTACGCATTAGCTACCGTTTTAACTACCCTCGGTGAGATGATTTCGCATTGCACTACGCGTTAGCTACTGTTGTATTGTATTGTATTGTATTGTATTCAATTTTGTAGTTAGTAACGGTGAGATGATTTTGTCATTGCACTACGCATTAGCTACCATTTTAACTACCCTCGGTGAGATGATTTTGCATTGCACTACGCACTAGCTACCGTTGTAAAATTATATTGTATTAACTACCATGGTGAGATAATTTTGTCATTGCACTACGCATTAGCTACCGTTGGTGAGTTGTTTGGAAAGGTTCCGGTGTTCTTCATATGAATGATTTTTACAGCAGTGAGCAGACCTGCACAGATTATTTTCTAAATATGAGTATCTTGTGGTCTATAATATTATTGGAAATGATTATTTACGATAAACTAATGAACTCACCAACCTTTTGGTTGACACTTTAAAGCATGTTTATTCTCAGGTATTAAAGAAATCTTCCGCTGTGCATTAGCTCATTTTAAGGATATTATTTGGAGTCATTCATGGCATATTTCGAAAGACGTTGCATTCGAATCGTTGAGTTCATCAAGATTATTATTAAGTCAATTCTAGTTGAATGTTTTATGAAATGGTATGCATGCTGTCAACTTTCGATGTAAAGAAAGTTTGTCTTTTAAAAACGAATGCAATATTTGTAAAATGTATCATATAGAGGTCAAATGCCTCGCAATGTAATCATATGTTATTGTATTCGTCCTTATGGATTAGGACGAGTAATCACAAACTTAAAGCTCTCCTTAATTGGTCCAGTTCCAATTAAGGATGTCACTGGTATCTTTAAGCCGAGGGTGAGACTATAGGGTTACTTACCTGTCCCTGCCACCGTACTCTTATAGAGTACATGTGGCCTTTACTTAGGCTATATACGAATAAGACGAAGCCCCGTTTAATTACAGTTTTTCTTAACAACAATGTTTTAATAATTTGTTTTAGACAACATACGAACTATTTTAATATAATTAACGTCTTTTTAGTGGTAAAGTTCTTTGGTCTAGATGGTGGAAGGAAACCGACTACAATGTCTTGAATTATTTTAATATATTTATATACAAAACTAAAAAAATCTCCTTTTCAATCAAGCTGTTTGTCTCAACCACTACGGCCAGTCAGGTCCTTCCGTAAATATAAAAATATATTTACTTCGATCTCACCCGAGATGTTAACCAAGATAATTAACTAGTTTAAGTAGATTTTGACGTTTTTGAGTTTGAGTAAACTGTAAACCACACAAATAGTTTAAAAGGGTAACCATGAGCTAGTAATTTAGTTGATTAACTTCAATTATATTAAATAGTTTCCGAGAGTGTTATAGAGTTTATAGTTCGTACTTTCAAAGATATATTAATGATTTTCTTATTTAATAGATATATATATATATATATATATATATATATATATATATATATATATATATATATATATATATATATATGTAATATTCAATAGCTTACGCAGTGAATCTTAGAGGATAATGTTTATAAATATTACTATAGTAATATATATTAATAATTATTATAACATATAAAAATTATATAATTATAAAGACCGAGTAACGTAATATAAAATAAACGTAGTAATAGAATAGCTTACAAGTGATAATAGATGATCCTTGCAATGCTTACTATCACAGTGATTCACTTATGTATTATTCATAGACAAATATTACATTAGACTCATCTCTAACTCTTGCTCTATGAAGTATAGACCACTTCTTGGAAGCTTACAAGACTCACACTAATTTATACTAAACTAGCCTAAGCTTGCAGAATTGTGTTATGAGAGAAAAAGAAGGGTGAAAACTCGGAATAAGAGAGAGAGAGAGCTCTGAGTTTTCTGAATGAAAATAGTGAATGTCTGAGGCCTCTATTTATATTAGAAGTGAGGCGCTAGTTGTGTGATCCCGGGTCGCCAGTTGTTTAACCATGCGTCCAAGTTGTTAACCACGAGTCGCCACTTTCAAGCTCCGAGTCGCCAGTTAACTAACCCGAGTCGCCAGTCGCTAACTTGGGTCATAATTTGGGTTGCCAGTTATGAAGTAGGGGTCACCAGTTTTCATTTTTGGGTCGCAAGTTTCCATCTCCGGGTCGCCAGTGTTCATTTCCGAGTCGTCAGTTGAAATTCCTGAGTAAGTTATCACAACCGGGTAGCCAGTTGTGCCAACTAGGTCGCCAGTTATGGTAACTTGGTTGCTAGTTTCACCAAATGGGTAAGTAGTTGGTGTAACTAGTTGGCCCGTTGTTCATTTGTACTCTGTGTTTGTCGTGTACGGATTCCTCATAGTACGTTGTTTAAGCGTCGGTATACGTTTTGGCTTGAAATTCGGCAGATGTACTTTCTTGGGGTTCCTTGGAGTCATATTAGTCACACATAATCCCCTGAATCACCTCTGGATGTTCTTGCGGTTGTATTTAAAGTATTGTGTAATTAGGGTTTTGTGTGTGTTTTCAGTGTGTATAAGTCTTGAAACCTTATAATCTTTGTATATGAATCAGATGAGCTTCTAGGTTCTTGATATATCTTCTTATACATGTCTTGAATAAGTTTTGGCATCTCTGGTTAGTGATCTTGAGCTCTTGTGATGGTCTTCTAGGTTGGTTCTCTGAAATTAGGGTTAGAAAACACTAATTTTGGCTCTTTTTACAGCTTTTCCACAAAGTGAGATTTTAAAGCCATGTTTAGCAAAACTTAGTGGATTAGTGCATTTAATGAACTATTTTGCATGAAAACATGTAGAATATGAGTAGATATCGTTAGTAAAAACATGACTTTTTACGAGATATCAATGTGCTACCATTGTTGCTTTTGACTTACATATCTTAAAAATATATATAATCACATAAACAATATATAGTCAATTTATGAGTTACTTTTAAACATACTATTCCATGTATATGTAACTAAATGACTTCTATTTCTATCCCAATTAATGGATCCCTCACGAATGAGTTTTAGTTTAGTAGAGGGGTCCGACAGGGAGATCCACGTTCTCCATCCTTGTTCATTTTAGCGGCGGAGGGTCTACATATCTTAACCAAAGTGGCGGTGGAAAAGGGGTTGTACAAAGGGGTTGAAGTTGGTGTGGACAAAATCGTTATATCACATCTACAAATATGCGGATGATACGATCTTTTTTAGGGAATGGAGTAGAAGAAATGCAAGGAATCTCGTGTACTTATTACAATGCTTTAAGTTGGCTTCGGGCTTGAATGTTAATTATAACAAAAGTCACTTATATTGGTGTAATCAAAGATGAAGTTGAAGAGATGGCTATTTGGTGCTCTTGTCAACCGGGTACCTTTTCGTTTATTTATCTACGTCTCCCGGTTGGTTCTAAAATGAGGAAACTCATATATTGGTCCCCAGGTTTTGGATAAATTCAATAAAAGACTTTCGAAGTGGAGGGTTTGAACGGTGTCTTTCGGAGGCCGTCTAACGTTGTTAAGTTGGTTTTTTCAAGCCTCCCATTGTATTATTTCTCGCTTTTTCGTGCTCGGATTGTGTGCCAAACAATCTTGAGAGTGTGAGACGTTTCTTTTTTATTTATGGCGGGTCGGGTTCTAATTCTAAATGTCTTGGGTTAAATGGGAACAAATCTTTCTTCCTCACAAAGATAGAGGTTTAAATTTAAAGTCTCACAAAAGTAAAAACCTAGCATTATTAGGTAAATAGTTGTGGAGGTTTAAACTCAAAAGCAACGCTTTGTGGGTCAAGGTATTCGAAGCTTATATGGGTCTAACAGTGGATTGTTGTTGAATGGTGGTCTTGGTTATCATTCAAAATCTAGTCTTTGGTATCTTATTGTTTGTGCAGGAAATGACATGGAACACATGGGGTTGCACTTTACTAGCTCGTTCAAGAAGACTCTTGGAGATGGAGCAGATACACTGTGTTGGGAAGAGATGTGGATTGGGGAGATGAAACTCAAGGACAAGTTCAAGAGATTGTTCATGCTCGAGACTAATAAAGAAGCTATTGTCAAGGATATGATTGAAGATATTGGTATCGTTACTAAGTGTATTTGGTCTTGGATACGAACACCTTCTGGGCGAACACAAGGGTAGTTAGAAAACTTACACAATATGCTTGCTTCATGTTCTCTTCATCGTGAAGTAAAAGATGGTTGGAGATGGGAGCTAGAAAACAAGGGGATATTCTAGGTTAATAAACCAAATACCCTTCTTGATGGTATTTTTCTTGATCCGTTGAAATCTAACATCGAGACCCTTCATAATTATCTTGTTCCAGAAAAGGTAGAAGTGTTTGTTTGAAGGGCAATGAAGGATGTACTACAAGTGAGAAATTGAGCTAGATAAGCAAGGTATTGACCTTCATACTACCCGATGTCCTATTTGCGATGAGGGATTGGAAAAAATTGAACATATTCTTTGGTCGTGTGATTTTGCAAAGGAGGTTTGGAATCGTGTCTACATTTGGTGCAACTTTGACATAACAAATCTCAGCTTCATTGATTATATCCGAGGTAACCTATCGCTTAAAGTTCATCCATTGGTAAAAATGTTTGGAAAGCCTTGGTGTGGATTGGACTCTACTTGATGTGGTGATATTGCTTTTTATATACATATTATTTGGTGCAATATCGGTTCTAATTACTCGTCATTTGAGTGTATTCAAGAGCTCTCGATACTTATTTTGCTTGGAATATGTCTTTGATATAGTTAGTTGCTGAGTTGGTGATATTTGAGCTTGGGAGAGAAATTTGGCATGGAGAATGTTTGTGATTTGGTGTAGTTCTGAAGAGTACATAAAAATGCACACACTGCTCCTAGAATCACTTCCATCCCAACTGTGATGAGTGCCATCCCAACCGCGATGGACCCCTAAAAAAGTTAATAGGTTGCAATCATATAATTCCTTAAGGTCAGCCCAACTACAATAGACTCTTCTCAACCGCGTTGGGTTTTGCACCATCCCAACTGCGATGAATCCTATCTCGATTGTGATGGAGTCGGACAGTTTTTGGCTTAAAAACTCCTAAAATCTCTAAAAAGAATACTTTTTAGTTAATTTTTTATGCACCTTTTGCTCTGGGTGATTTTTGGGGATAGATAACACTTGTTAATCAATTTCCAAGCATTCATATTTTCAAGTTTGTAGATCCAATTCGAGAATTCAATTACTACTTTCGGTTTAACTCTTTATCAAATTAAAGTATGAATTCCTTTTGTTCTCATTGTTTAAGTACTCGTTCTTTAATTATGATAGGCAAAATCCCCTTTGTGTTAGCTTAGATATATAACTCTTGGTATGAATTGTTAAATTTTATCTTACATGTTGATTTTATCGTCAATTTTATGCTCAACCAAAAGATCCATTGTTTTACAAGTGATGTGGTAGCGGAGTGTATATAATACTATTAAATTTTAGCAGAAAATACTATTAAATACGATACAATTTTACACAAGATATTTATTTATTTAGAGGATGGATATACTTAAACCTTGCTACAACACTTATAGGCAGTGTACCTAATCGTACAGTAGTGTAGTTTTTAGTAAGTCCGGTTCGTTCCACAGGAAAAATCTTTAAACAAAGCTTAATGCTATATCAGTTTACTTTTGTAAAAATACAAATATATATATATAAGTAATATTATTATTATAAAGGGGGGTTTTTACCGTTTAATGACCGGTTTGTCGATTTTAAAACTTTAGTCGCAGTTAAAACCAAATGTAAAATAATAAATACAAGACTTAATTTAAAGCGTAAAGTAAATAACGATAATGAAATTGCGATTAATAAAAATGCGATAAAATAAACTTGCGATAATTAAAAAGTACGATAATTAAAAGTGCAATTAAATACAATAACAATAAAAATGCGATAATTAGAAGTGCAATTAAATATAAAATAAAGGAAATTAAATATGAAATAAAAGAATTATGCTTATTTAAACTTCCGTAATCATGATGTTTGACGTGTTGATTTTAGTTTTATGCCCATGGGTTAATTGTCCTTTGTCCTGGATTATTTAATATGTTCGTCTGGTTTTTGTCCATAACAGTCCATCAGTCATAAATATAAAGTGCGAGTGTCCTCGTCAAATTATCCTTATACCCGAAGTTAAATATTCTAACTAATTGGGGACTTAAACTGTAACAAGATTTTAATACTTTGTTTAATAATTACACCAGGATGTCGACTGAGTGTAACCCAAGGTTTTAATATTTTGTTATCAATTATACCAAGTGTCCTTGTACATAATTTCACCCCTGTTTTAATTATTCTAGTGGCTATTAATCCATTCCCGTGTCTGGTTAAATGAACGATTATTCGTACATATAAATACCCCGCCCATCGTGTCCGATCGAGTGTATATGGTAATTTATAGGGACGCCCAATTGTAAATCTTTATATTAACATTAACAAACTATCATTTAGTTAAACAAATATAAAGCCCATTAATAGCCCATAGTCTGGTTTCCACAAGTGTCGTTCTTTTGTCCAAACCCCAATTATGGTACAAAGTCCAATTACCCAATTTTAGTAATTAGCCCAACATCATGATTACTTCGGATTAAATAAGCAAAATAATAACTTAGCTACGAGACATTAAATTAAAAAGGTTGAACATAACTTACAATGATTAAAAATAGTGTAGCGTTACACGGACAGAATTTCGACTTACACCCTTACAATATTCGCTAACATACCCTTATTATTAGGATTAAAATTAAAATTAAAATTAAAATTAAAATATAAATATAAATATTTACGTATAGATATAGAGAGGATGGATATATATGTTGGTTTTTGCGATCAGAATTCGTTTACTTTTATAGGGAGTTTCAGAATTTGGGGCTCCGCGACTCGCGGCCCTTTTTGCCTTCAAACTCCGCGAGTCGCGGAGTTTGTAAATACAGCTCACTCCTTTTGGCTCTTTGTTTACCGACGGTTTATTATATAAATATAATATATATATAATTTATATAATTAATTATATATTATATTATATTTATATACATAGTTAACTTGTAATTTTTAGTCCGTTGCGTCAAGCGTTGAGAGTTGACTCTGGTCCCGGTTCTGGATTTTCGAATGTCCTTGCGTACAATTTAATATCTTGTACTTTGCGTTTTGAATCTTGTACTCTTGTAATTTCGAGACGTTTCTTATCAATAATTGGAACCTCTTTGATTGTATTTTGTACTTTTGAGCTTTTTGGTCGTTTGCGTCTTCAATTCATCGAATCTGTCTTTTGTCTTCACCTTTTATTATTTAAACGAATATCACTTTTAAATAGAACAATTGCAACTAAAAGCTTGTCTTTCTTGAGGAATAATGCTATGAAATATATGTTCGTTTTTAGCATTATCAACAAGTTTGATATTTTAACATAATCACATGAATTATTGAGTTGTTAACGAGAGTTGAGTGCAATATATAATTTGTGCTTTAACATGTTAGTGATCTAGACAATTAAGTGATTACACTTAGGAGACTAATGTATAAACATGGTTGGTGATTGGGAAATAGTGTGATTTGTATAGTCGTGTAGTTACATTCGGGAGACCGTTGTGACTTAGGTTTTCACGAGAATAAGAACTAGGTTGACTTGTATCTTTGAGCAATTGGATATAGGTTGATTAATAGAAGATTAACGAGAGTTGAATAACTTCTGTTGATTGATACCTTGTGTGTATTGACGGGTAGCCATAAGGTTATGTCTCATATTAACATTGTAATCGAGCTTAACAACAGTTTATGGTAAGGAGAATAAGTCTAAGTGAAAACATTTTCCTCCGTTGAATTAATTTTCTTGTTATTTACTGCATTAATCAAATCAAAACCATGTTTACAAAACCTCTCTCTTAGTTTAATTAATTGTAATTCTGATTATTGAATACATGTTCCCTGTGGATGAACTTGACTTGCTTTTGACTAGTTACATATAATTGGGAATAGTTGCCCGTTTGTGTGTCAATAAATTAATTGTTTTGTCTAAAAATTTTAAGCGTAGTTTCACACTATCATGTGGAAAAATAGGAACCATAAATAAAAACTAGACACCTCCGATGGCAGTCAACGAAATTCAGATTATAGCGTTTTATTGGATATCTCGAAGACTCAAGAACCCTCGTCTAGACCGGCTTAATTGCCTAGCAACTCCAGACGCATATGTCATATATGATATTAGGGTTCAGGTTGCGATCTCTGCAACCGTTCTCATCCGCTATGTTGTGTCGTTTCTGATTTGTTAATAGCTAGTAGGCTGTCTTGAGGTTCATTATATTTCGTATATTTCGAGTTTATATTTCTGCGGTTATTTCAGATTTCTGTTGATAACTTCCATTCGTGATGTATTGTGTATATCATTGTTTGCATTATTATTGTTTCGAGATTGTATTGTATCTGTATTTGTAAGCTGTAAGTAGACTTGATGCATACTTGCATAGTTGCATATCCTTATGCAGGTTCATTGTACTCTGCGGTTTATATATATATATATATATATATATATATATATATATATATATATATATATATATATACAACAACAACGACAACAAAATCCAATACCACATAAGTGGTGTACGGAGGATGTGAAATGTAGACAATTCTTCCCCTATCAGAGAATAAAAACAAGTCATTTCTCCACCCAGAGTGAAAACACTCTCAAAGGTAGTGAAAGTCATCCGTCGGCTATACGAGGTCAACACCCAGTCTAATGACCCGTCCTAATCCATCTGGACGAATACATTATATTTGGTTACATCGCGATGTACTTGACCTCTATATGGTACATTTTACAAATATTGCATTCGTTTTTAAAAGACAAAATTTCATTACATTGAAAGTTGACAGCATGCATACCATTTCATAATATATCCAGCTATAATTGACTTAGTAATAATCTTGATGAACTCGACGACTCGAATGCAACGTCTTTTGAAATATGTCATGAATGACTCCAAGTAATATCTCTAATATGAGCAAATGCACAACGGAAGATTTCTTTCATACCTGAGAATAAACATGCTTTCAAGTGTCAACCAAAAGGTTGGTGAGTTCATAGGTTTATCATAATAATCATTTCCATAATCTTAATAGACCACAAGATTTCATTTTCATAAATATCATTACACTCGCAAGTGTATAAAAATCCATTCGTATGATGAACACCTGGTAACAGACATTAACATAATGCATATAGAATATCCCCCGCATACTCGCAAGTATGCCATTAATATTGGCAATCGTAATTACCATTTAAATCGAAGTACTAAAGTATTCCAAATTCCAGAATGGGGTTTGTTAGGCCCATAGATCTATCTTTAGGATTCGCGTCAATTAGGGGCCATTTCCCTAATTCTTAGGTTACCAGACTTGAAGGGGCGATATTCGGTATAGTAATCCAACCATACAATGTAGTTTTAAGTACTTGTGTCTATTTCGTAAAACATTTATAAAAGCAGCACATGTCTTCTCAGTCCCAAAAATATATATTGCAAAAGCATTTAAAAAGGGAGCAAATGAAACTCACAATACGATATTTTGTAGTAAAAATATGCATACGACGGAACTGAACAATGCAGGGTTGGCCTCGGATTCACGAACCTATATTATTTGTATATATATATTAAAACATATACTTGTAATCGAACAATTATATATTATTACTAGTGTTTTAACGTTTATATTATTAACTTGTATATATTTTTCATTATTTCATTAAATGTATTCTTTTTGTATATAAAAAGCATTAATATAGTTAAGTTATGTTTGTTAAATATATAAATATATATCATTTGTTTGTTGAAACTAGTAATTGTAATAATACTAAATTAATATTTGTAATGGTAAAAATGATAATACTTAATATTACTAATAAAAATAGTAATGTTAATAATCTTAGTGATAAATGTAATAGTATAATAATAACTATAAAAATATTAATCTTTACGGTTAATGATAGTTTTAATACTAAATCTTATAATAATGATAATTATAATTATAGTAGTTTTTAATAAAATAAAAAATTTAGTAATGAGGGTAATAACCATTTTGATAATAATACTTAATACTTAATAATAATAATAATTTTAACCATTTTATTACTACTAATGATATTACTAATAATACTTATGTTTATAATAATAATTCTAATATTTATAATGATACTAGTTTTAATATTAATCAATATGATAATGAATTTTATTAGGTTCATAATAATAATAATCGTAATTATAATAAGGATATTAATACAAAAATTTATAAAAAAAATAATAATAACATTAGTAATTAGTAATACTTATAATAATAATAATAATAATAATAATAATAATAATAATAATAATAATAATAATAATAATAATAATAATAATAATAATAATAATAATAATAATAATAATAATATCTTTAATACTTATAACTATGATAATATTAATAATTATAACTATACTACTTAATAATATCAACCATAATCTTAATCATACTTCTAAATTTTAGAAGTAATAATAACTATCATAATAATAATAACAATAAATAAAAATAATAATAACAATAACAACAACAATAATAATAATAATAATAATAATAATAATAATAATAATAATAATAATAATAATAATAATAATAATAATAATAATAATAATAATAATAATAATAATAATAATAATAATAATAATAATAATAATAATAATAGAAATGAATATGCTAGTAAACTACCTTCTAATTAAGTTCTAAAAAAAGAATAGGCCATTGTAGGGCGCGAACCCGTGACCCCTCGCCCACCCGAACCAACACACAACCATCCAGCTGCTACTGACTTTTCTTATTCAATCCCAAGCCATATGTAGTTAAACCGTATAACCTGCTTCATATCCCTTTCTTCCTCCTCATAACCGTGATCGACCAGGGAACCCAACTCAAATATTACTCGTTAACTGATTAGATTTTAGACTATCCCAACGAAATATATTCACCTATCTTGTTCTTGAGTGATTTGAAAAAGAAAAAAGATAATAATAAATAGACACAGCAAAGCTGCTAGCGACCGAAGAAAAAAAATTTGATTTTTGGAATTGATCACGTAATGGACTAAGATTATAACATAAAAAAATTTGTAAATCGTTCATAAAAACTAATGGAATCTTCAATTTAACTTTATCTACAACAGACATCTCGAATTTGGATCAAGAACAATTGTTGACTTTTTAATTTTAAAAGTTTGACTCCAAAATTGGGATTCGTTAGAACGAATTAGGATTTGAAACTTTACAGGTAGTTTATATAAACGATTCCTAACAACTTTGCATTTAAACTTTTTGAAAATTGGTTCGAATTCAAAAAATGGCCAAAAAGTGTAAGGTACAGAGGACGACGGGCTTTTTTTTATTAAAATTTCTGTTTTTCAATACAAATTCGCAGATGATAACTTATATAAAGTGTTTGTCACAAGATGTAGCATCTATAATTAATTTAAATTGATTCATGAAGTGGACGTTCAACTGATCCCAGATAAGAACAAAAATTACGAGCAGGATAAAGAAGAAAAAATTACACAGATAGTGATATCAACATAAATCGTACACTTTAAAGATTTCAAAATTAGATTAATAGTTTAAAGGTGACTATGATATCTAACCAAATGCGTACTATGTTATAACTAATATATATATATATATATATATATATATATATATATATATATATATATATATATATATATATATATATATATATATATATATATATATATATATATATATATATATATATATATATATATATAACATAATAACATTAATATTAATTTGAACTAATAATAATAATAATAGGAATGATAATAATGATAATAATATCAATAATATTAATAATGTTTGTACATATCAAATTGTACATATATACATATATAAATATATATATATATATATATATATATATATATATATATATATATATATATATATATATATATATATATATATATTAAGAATAATAATTTTATTTATCATAATATAATACTAATTATAATAATAATACTAATTATAATAATATTAATATTATTAATATAATAATAACCTTAATAATAATACTAATACAACTCAAATCTTATATATTTTATTTTTGAAGTAATAATGTTACTAGTATAAATATTGATATTAGTATTATCAATAATAATAATAATGATGAATTTAAGGGTAATAATATTAATATATCAATTATATTTAAACTTGTAATTTAATATATTATCATTTATGATCTATGTAATATTATATTATGTGTTGACTTTTACTGAATAGATAATATTTATACATTTTATGTATATTTTATAGCAACATATATATATTTATATATATTAATAGTAACTTAATTATTCTAAGTGTTATTTTTACATTTTAAGTTTCAATTAATTAAAGTATACTTTTATAATTCAAAATATTATATATACTTATATTTATTTTTATATCCACATATGTATTTACATATTTATTTCTAAATAGTTGTTCGTGAATCGTCGGGAGCAGTCAAAGGTCAATTGAATATATAAACATCGTTCCAATATTTTCTAGACTCAACATTACATACTTTTCTTATCATGTCGAAACTATATAAAGGTTAAGTTTAAATTTAGTCAGAAATTCCCGGGTCGTCACAGTACCTACCCGTTAAAGAAATTTCGTCCTCGAAATTTGATCGAGGTCGTCATGGTTAACAATAAAAATGTTTTCATGACGAAAATGAGTTGATAAATAAAGTTTTATCATTATTGAGTAATGTGGATAAAACAATAAAACAATTTGATTACTCGAAGAGCACGAGTAGAGCTATCACAAAAGAGTGAAATGAGTAAGTGCGGGTTCATCTTAACCAATGGCGTAGTCACGGTTGATTTTCTGAATTCAAGGGAAAAGGTAGAACTATCAAGATAATATGTTCTTGATATGTTTAGAGGTTAGATAGAATGTAAGAGTCGTGTAACATGGATCTTTATGAAAACATTTGATCTTTTGAAAATTAAATCTAGTTTTTACCCTAGATAAGTTTTCCGGAATAACCCTTCACCGGTGTTTGCAAAATATTTTTGTGGGTTTGGTGGGTTTCAGATTTGAAAATTTTAGCTCAAAACTTATGGTTTTGTGTCACCCATTTGCTAACCTTGTATTTGTAAAGCAACACGTCCAGTTTACTTGTCCCGTATATTACCTTTCGGTAAACTACCGTCCGGTTGTAAAGGAAAGCGTTGAACAAGCAACTGTTAAGGCAATGTCCCCTGACATGCTTTTAATTATGGTCTATAACGTGTCGGACGCAATTACTATCCTTGGTAGGAGCAATAGTAAAGCTCACCCTTATGATTTTTCGGTCTGGCACAAGGTCATGTCTTTGACCACTATGCAACCACCGTTCTTACGGTTGACACCCGATTTGGTTCAGGTGACCTAATGAATTCCAGGTGAATTCCTAGGATTTTACGTTCAATGGTAATGAATGCATTGAAAATAGGGTTTTCAGAAAACAAATCGGCTTTATTTTTGATCAAAATATTTTCTCGTTCAAGCTCGAGTTTAGATATCATTGAATTCCATGAGTTTGAATTCTCAATCTTTAAGGTCAATCTCTAGGATTGAGTAATATCAGGCTTTAAAAGCTGATTTTTAATCTTTAAGGAGATTATCCTTTCTGGGGATCTGATTCATTAGTCTTATCAAGCTAATTTGCATGGTGCCCCCCATTGTACGAGATAAATCCTTCTCATGGTTAGGATAAATCTGACCACTTGGCGACCCTGTTTAATGCTGAGGTCCGTGAATTTCCTGCTGATTTTAGTGATGACTTTTCTAGATTTTTCATCAACCTACAGCTGGTCTAGACGACAACTTCTTGACCTAAATCAAGAAGCGCGTGTCTTTTTCGGAAGACTTTACTTCCTTTTAATGATGGAATTGATTCATCGTGTAGATCCATCTTTCTTACAGTAAATCAGGTAAAACTTTTTAGTTTAGTCCAAAGCAAAAGTATTTTCAGTTATTTGTACAAAAATATGTGATATATGTTTTGAATAACTTGGAGAATTTTCCCACACTTGGCTTTTATTTTTCTTTTTATTGTCCTCTATTCCATTTTAAATGAATTTTAACATTTTGGTTTGTTTCTCAATTTATGTCCTTTCCGAGGTTACAATAATTTCGGTGTTAAAACCTAGTTTTATCATTCATAAATATGTATAAACATGATTTTGAGTTCATTTAATTGAAAATTTTGAAAAATTTTACTAGAATTGGGTAGTCAGTATATAAGACTAGGGCTGTTCTTTATTATCAGAGAGTACTAGATTCTAATACAACTACTGCTTTACTAGTATTTTTAATGGTAACCCAGTGTTTAAGATAAAAATTTTAAAATCCGAAAGAATTTAACCCCTTCCCACACTTAAGATCTTGCAATGCCCTCATTTGCAAGAAATCAGTAACAATTTAAATTATTGAGGATGATTTGTGTGAAAATGATTAAATTTTACCAAAGTTTCCAAATATATTGGCGTTTGTTTGCTGAATGATAAATGGTGCACATCATTTGTTCATTCCGTCTTGTTGTTATTTCACATATATTTTGCATCTTGTCGTCAAAATTAGTTGCTTTTGCTGAACTTAATGCCAGTCTTTGAAAATGCGTTGTTTTACCCTGTTGTGTACATAAGATAAACTGCAAACATATATACATATTTTTGAAGTTTGGTATATTACCCCACATTCAAAAATTATTAAAATCTATGAATAAAAGTTAGAAAATTATAAAAACTATTACAATATTAACATAAGTATTAAACGTATCAACATTACAAATTACAAAATAAATAAAACTAAGTAGACTAGGGATGATACTGATACCAATAGGGGTTCCATGCATAACCATAGGTGCTATAGAATGCTTCGGCTGGGTTATATGTAGGATACGGTGGTTGCATCTCTATAGACCAGGGAGGGAATATGGGTTTTGGAGTAGGAATATAGTTTCTACCTATATGTTGGCAATGAGCTATGATTTGGTTTTGATGAACTTGCCAATCTTCAAATGCTCTCTGTCTAGCATTTTCGTACTCCTGTGAAGCTATAAACCTTTGCATTTCTTGCATTTCATTTCCCCCTCCTACATTACCTTGCTGTTGGTTTCTCTCAACCTGTGGATGTCTACCATAGTATTGTACTGCGGCGTTATTTCGCCTCTTCAAAACTTTCGCACCATGGTATACATTTAAACCTATTGTATCGCGGGGTTCTGGTTCTTCGACTAATAATCCCCCTCGACTTATATCCACACCGAGATATTCAGCAATCAAAGTAATAAAAATACCACCTCCTATTATGCTATGCGGTCTCATCCCCCTAACCATAGCTGATAAATAATAACCCACACAATAAGGTATACTTACAGCGCTTTGTGGGTCTCGAATACACATATGGTAAAATAAATCCTGTTCATTTACCTTTTCCTTGTTCTTACCTCTTTGTGTAATCGAATTAGCTAAAAACCTATGAAATACTCTTAATTCAGCTCTATCTATATCCAAATAAGAGTAATTTCCCCCTTTGAATCGGTGATGGCTTGTCATTTGACTCCATACACCATGTGTATCAAAATTTTCATCTATCTTTCTACCATTTAGTATCAACCCTCTACAATTGGCAGATGCTAACTCCTCAGGCGTATATATACGTAAAGCCTGCACCATGTCTACTAAAGACATGTGGCGCATCGAACCTCCTAACAAAAATCTAATAAAAGATCGATCGGTTAAACTAGCTACCCGATCATTTAATTCTATACTACACAACAATTCTTCACACCATACTTTATATACAGGTCTACGCATGGTGAATAAACGTACCCAGTCGTTAAAAGTAGAATTACCATACCTCTGTGCAAGTAATTTCCTAATTGGCCCGGCCAATTCTACAGCTTCTAATGGTCCCCATTCTATGACCCTAAGTACCTCAACAACTTTAGAATGAAGAGTATGCAAACCCCTTTGGTATTTTGGATAATCTATCCAAAGTCTGTCAAATCTCAGGTTCGGGTGCAAATCTTCCAAGTGCATATCAGAAAATGTCATGACTGGATGAGGTATATCTTGCTTGTAGTAGTTATCCACCTCCTGTTGTTCCGCATTCTCAGCAGGAGCATTGCGAGCTTGGGATGAAGATTCACCCCTTTCAGTCTGCAAAACACATCAAACACAATTTTTGTGCATCCAAATATGCATTAGTGTCAGCAAAATCATCAATCAAAATAATTACAATGACATGATCAATTTATATCAAACTTAAGCTCATTTTCATATTTTCATCAAATCTACACTTTTTCAAATAAGCATATACGAAAATGTTCGCCAAGTTCATAAGCATTTAACTCAAATAACATGTCAAAATAATCATTACTAGCAATTAAACAAGTTTCAAATGGCATTATCTTTCAAAAATCAAGTTCATGAATTTTTAGACTTGAAAAAGTCCACTTTAATTCTCAAAATCATGTTTAGGCTCAAAGTTTGGATCATTTAACTACCTAAACATGTTACACTACTTAATTTAGCAACAATTCATGACAAAAATCGGCCATAACCTGTTTATATCAAAAAGCCCCAAATTTGCTCAAGAACACAAACCCTAGATTACTCAAAATTTGAAGTTTAAGGCTTCTAATCATGTTAAATAGCATCAATCTAGGTTATACAAGCATAATACATAAGCAATTTAAGCATAATTACACTAAAAAGCATCAAAATCAAATTGGGAAAAAAATTGCTCAAGAACACTAATTTTCGGATTAAATGGTGTTTAGGTGTAGAAATTTACCGTTTTTCTTGAGTAATTCCTTGATAGCATCCTTCTCAACATGATTTTAGTAAAAGATTTGATGATTAACGGTTAAAAATTGTGATTTTGGGGGTGTTTTTGCGGGGTTTTTGCGCATTATTTCGCAGTATTTGGTGTGTTTGTGGTGTGCAACTGATCAGTTCTGCGTTTTTATTTTTTTTCTGATTATTGGTCCTCCCACGAGTCGCGGGGTTTAAACCTTCAAACTCCGCGAGTCGCGGAGTTTGTTATTTTTTTTTTATATCTTATACTAATTAAAACAATTAAGTAATTAATTTTAAAATTTTGTTTCCCCTGTTATTTAGGACGAGGTCGTTTCGGATCGATGTCCTAGTCCGTCCTTCGACAAAATTTTAAAATTTGTCTTTTTGTAGCGATTGTTTTAAAAGCTAAGATTTTTGGGTTTTTTTAATGTTTTTGGCATACTTTAATTCAATAAGATTAAAAATAATGATAATAAAAGTTCTCGTCCCTCCCTCGGGTAAAGCAATTTCGGTTCAAAGACCTAGTCTTCAACTTACGACGAATTTTAAAAATCATATTTTTAACTTAATGAGATAAAGTAAATTTTTATTTTTAAATTCACACAATTTAAATATAAAATTCAAAATTAATATTAAAAATTCACACCAAACTTACAATTTAAAATGCATAAAATTAAAATTCATATTTTAAAAATTAAAAATTCACACCAAACTTAATTTAAAAAAATTCATATTATAAATTCACACCAAACTTATATAAAATTTTCAAATATATTGTTTTTACAAAGTTTACAATATTAATTTAAGATTTATATATTAATTTTAAAAACATGGTAAAAATAAAATTAAAAATCTTTTTGGCTTTTTATCCCACTTTAATCAATCAAATATTATCAAAAATATGCGCCCCTCTTTTCGGTAAAGTAATTTCGGTTCCAAGACCTAATTTAACTCATGACGAATTTTTGAAATATTTTGGGTTGATTGATTAAAGATATTTATACCTTAAGAATAAACGTTAAATTTCGCAGTGATGTAATAAATTTTTGAATGATATCAATAATTTCGGTCGCCAAACCTAATTTTATTCAATACCAATTTAATACTTTATAGCGAATAAATTAGCGTTTATTATCAAAAGGTTAAAAATAAAAATAAAAAAATAAAAAAAAACTGTACAGACTTACCTGTGAGATAGTATTCTTAGTTATATGATCTATCCCATTCATAAGATAGTCGGTTTAATTGGTTTTCCATGGCTACATAGGCGTAACCTCGAGCATTCAGTGTCTTTTCTTCTAAACATATGAACGGTCCGTCTCTGCATAAAGTAACAAATTTGGTGTTTGAATAGGTTTGATTATTTGAACATTTACCTCCATGTGACCATTTTCCGCATTTGTGACATCTTTCTAGGTGTCGTGCTCTTCTTTTCGCTGCGAATTTTGATTTTCCTTTATCAAATTGTAACTTATTATCTTCTCATTTGGATTCTTTTCTAACTCCGTCCAATCTTTCTCTGATTACTGATACTATTTCACTCGGTAGTGTGTCATTATTACGTTTAGTGATCAAAGCGTGTAGCATTAGACCATGGTTTAGTTCACAGGCAGCCTTCATTTTGTAAAAACCTAAAAAAAAATAAAAATTCAGAATGGGGGGAGAAGACTAGTTCTTTAGGGTCTTCTAGGGAAAGACCATTCGGGTTCCATTTTCGAGAACTACACGAAAACAGACAATCTAACTTTAATAGAAATACATATTATCCTTTAAAGACTTGATTCTCCCCACACTTAGTTATCTGTGGTGTCGAAATTGTGATTAACTTCATTGTCGACTTCCATCGGACTATCTATGTAGTGTTTAACTCTGTGACCATTAACTTTAAATTCAATCCCATTTGAATTTATTAATTCTACTGTTCCGTATGGAAAAACTCTTTTAACTATGAATGGTCCAGACCATCTTGATTTCAATTTTCCAGGAAATAGCTTGAGACGTGAATTGAAAAGAAGAACTCTGTCTCCTTCTTTAAATTCTTTTGAACTTCTGATTCTTTTATCATGCCATTTCTTCGTTCTTTCCTTATAGATTAACGAATTATCGTATGCTTCATGTCTTAATTCTTCTAATTCGTTTAGTTGACTTAACCGTAGACGTCCGGCTTCATGTAAATCAAGATTACATGTCTTCAAAGCCCAAAATGCTTTGTGTTCAATTTCTACTGGAAGATGACATGCTTTTCCATAAACAAGTCTAAAAGGTGTGGTTCCAATTGGAGTTTTGTATGCTGTTCTAAAAGCCCAGAGTGCATCCTCCAATTTAATGGACCATTCCTTCGGATTCGATCCTACGGTTTTCTCTAGAATACGTTTTAAAGCTCGGTTGGTATTTTCAACTTGTCCACTTGTTTGTGGATGATATGCGGTGGAGATTTTATGAGTTACTCCATATCTTTTAAGAACTTTCTCAAGTTGATTATTACAGAAATGAGTACCCCGATCACTTATTAAAGCTTTCGGTGTTCCAAACCTTGCAAAAAGACGTTTTAAAAAGTTGACTACAACTCGTGCATCGTTAGTTGGGAGAGCTTGTGCTTCCGCCCATTTAGATACATAATCAATGGCTACGAGTATATATAGATTATTATGAGATTTTGGAAATGGACCCATAAAGTCAATACCCCAAATGTCAAATACTTCACATACTTGGATGACATTTTGTGGCATTTCATCACGTTGACTTATTTTTCCGGCCCTTTGACAAGCATCACAGGATTTACAAAGAAGGTGTGCGTCTTTGTAAATTGTAGTCCAATAGAATCCAGCATCATAAACTTTTCTTGCTGTTAGTTGAGGCCCATAATGCCCTCCTGTTGGTTCTGTGTGACAATGGTTTAAAATTTTACTAGCTTCATCTCCAAATACACATCGGCGTATTATTCCATCGGGACAACTTTTAAACAGATGTGGATCTTCCCAAAAATAGTGTTTTATATCACTGAAGAATTTCTTTCGTCTTTGGTACGATAATCCTTTTTCAAGGAATCCACAAACTAAGTAGTTTGCATAGTCTGCAAACCATGGAATTTCTTTATAATCTATCTTCAATAGATATTCATCAGGAAAGTTGTCTTGTATGGCCGATTCATTTAGAACTTCTAACTCAGGATTTTCAAGACGAGAAAGATGATCTGCGGCGAGATTTTCTGCTCCTCTTTTATCTCAGATTTCAATATCAAACTCTTGTAAGAGTAAGATCCAACGGATTAATCTTGGTTTAGCATCTTGTTTCGAAAATAGGTATCTAAGAGCAGTGGTCGGTATAGACCACCGTTTTTGCTAGAACGAGATATGATCGAAATTTGTCAAAAGCAAAGACAATAGCAAGGAGTTCTTTTTCAGTAGTTGTATAGTTCGTTTGTGCTCCTTGTAACGTCTTACTAGCATAATATATAGGTTGAAATCGTTTTTCAATCCTTTGTCCTAAAACGGCTCCCATTGTAAAATCACTTGCATCGCACATTAGTTCAAATGGTAGATTCCAATTTGGTGTTATCATGATCGGTGCATTAGTGAGTTTCTCTTTAAGAATATTAAAAGATTTGATACATTCATCTGAAAAGATGAATGGAGCATCTTTTTCTAGGAGTTTATTCATAGGAGTGGTAATTTTAGAAAAATCTTTTATGAAACGTCGGTAAAAACCGGCATGCCCTAGAAAACTCCTAACTCCTCTAACATTGGTGGGATGTAGAAGTTTAGCAATTACATC
This sequence comes from Rutidosis leptorrhynchoides, assembly GCF_046630445.1. Taxonomy (NCBI): domain Eukaryota; kingdom Viridiplantae; phylum Streptophyta; class Magnoliopsida; order Asterales; family Asteraceae; genus Rutidosis; species Rutidosis leptorrhynchoides. Next base: position 144,578,299 of record NC_092339.1, read on the forward strand.
TACTTTAGCTCTATCCACTTCAATTCCTTCTTTTGAAATTTTATGTCCAAGAACGATGCCCTCTTTAACCATAAAATGGCATTTCTCCCAATTAAGAACTAGATTTGATTGTTCGCATCTAATAAGCATTCGTTCCAGATTAACTAGACATGATTCAAATGTATCACCGAAGACTGAAAAGTCATCCATGAAAACTTCCATGCATTCTTCTATCATGTCATGAAAAATCGCCATCATACACCTTTGAAAGGTTGCAGGGGCGTTACAAAGTCCAAATGGCATGCGTTTGTAAGCAAAAGTACCATAAGGGCACGTGAATGTGGTTTTCTCTTAATCTTCGGGTGCTATTGGAATTTGAAAATATCCGGAAAATCCATCTAGAAAACAATAGTAACTATTTCCGGCTAATCTTTCCAACATTTGATCTATGAAAGGTAAGGGAAAGTGATCTTTTCTGGTGGCGTCATTTAATTTTCTATAATCAATACATACACGCCATCCTGTTACAGTCCTAGTAGGAATAAGCTCATTTTTCTCATTTGTAATGACAGTCATGCCACCCTTCTTAGGTACGCATTGAACTGGGCTTACCCATGGACTATCAGAAATTGGATAAATTAGACCTGCGTCTAGCAGTTTAATAATTTCTTTTTTAACTACATCTTGCATATTAGGATTTAGTCTTCATTGGCGTTGCACATACGTTTTATGACCTTCTTCCATAAGGATTTTATGTGTGCAATACGAAGGACTTATTCCTTTAATATCATGAATCTTCCATGCAATGGCTGGTTTATGAGATTTCAACACAGAAATGAGTTGTGATTTCTCATTTTTAGTAAGAGAAGACGATATTATTACAGGTAATTCAGATTCACCATGTAAATAAGCGTATTCCAAATGGTTTGGAAGTGGCTTTAACTCTAATTTCGGAGGTTCTTCTATCGATGATTTGTATCGATATCTGTCTTCTTCTTTTAGCATTTGAATTTCTTCTGTTGTTGGTTCATATCCATTAGCTATAAGTGTAGCTAACATTTCAGCTTCATCAATTGGTTCATTACCTTCTCCTAAAGAACATTCTCCTGTTCCTTGTAATTCTAGAAATTCTTCTAATAATTCTGCATGTGCATCTATGGTTTGAATATAATAACATGTATCATCTGCAGATTGTGGTTGTTGCATTGCTCTATCAACTGAAAAGGTAACACTCTCATCCTCTATACTTAGGGTCAATTTCTTACCGAACACGTCTATCATTGCTTTAGCCTTGTTTAAGAATGGTCTTCCTAATATGAGAGGAACTTGAGAATCTTCTTCCATGTCCAGAACAACAAAATTTACTGGAAATACTAAAGTACCAACTTTAACTAGCATATTCTCCATTATCCCTCTAGGATATTTTATTGATCTATCGGCTAGTTGTATGCTTATTCTGGTTGGTTTCAATTCTCCAAGGTCTAGTTTAGCGTATAGTGAATACGGCATTAGATTTATACTAGCACCTAAGTCTGCCAATGCTTCTATTGAATTAAGACTTCCCAGAAAACATGGAATTGTGAAACTTCCTGGATCAGATAATTTTTCTGGTATCTTATTCAACAGCACTGCTGAGCAATTAGTATTTATGGTAACAGCTGAGAGTTCTTCCATTTTCTTTCTATTTGAGATTAGATCTTTCAAGAATTTAGCATATCTAGGCATTCCTGAAATCACATCAATGAAAGGAAGATTTACATTTATCTGTTTAAACATATCCAAGAATTTGGATTGCTCGGCTTCAAGTTTCTCTTTCTTCATTTTACTCGGATAAGGAAGTGGTGGTTGGTATGGTTTAACATAAGGTTTAGCCTTAACTGTGTTATCTTCATTAACCTTTTCAACTACCGGTTCTTTTTCCTTATCTTGATTAGGTTGTGGTTCTTGTGGAGTAGGAATAGCTTCATCAGAAGTTACAGGTATTTCAGGTGGTTTAAGTGTTGTACCACTTCTTGTGGTAATGGCTTTAGCTGTTTCATTCCGGGGGTTAGCATTTGTATCACTAGGTAGACTTCCCGGTTTTCTTTCACCTATTAACCTTGCTAGGTTACTTACTTCTTGTTCCAGATTTTGAATAGAAGCTTGTTGATTTCTAAATGCTTGAGCATTTTGTTCATTAGTTTGTTTCTGAGATGTGAAAAATTGCGTTTGAGTTTCAACTAGCTTCGTCATCATATCTTCTAAATTCGGCTTTTTATCGTCGGTTTGTTGTGGTGGTTTGTTTTGAAAATTAGGTCTTTGCTGATTGTAATTATTATTGGATATTTGTTGATTGCTAGGACCTTGTTGGTTGTTGTATGGAATATTTCTGTTATAATTCTGGTTTTGATTGTAAATCTGTCTTGGCGGTTGATAATTATTCTGATAATTATTTCCAGGTCTTTGGTTTATGTATGAAATATTCTCTCTTTGTTCCATTGTTAATTCAATACTGAGACAATCTTTTGTCAAATGTGGTCCTCCACACTGCTCACAACTAATTCGTATTGAGTGAATATCTTTAGTCATCTTTTCCATTCGTCTCTCGACAGCATCTATCTTTGCGGAAATGGAATCTAAGTCATGGCTAGAATCGGCTCTAGCTGCTTTAGATGATCTAATGATATCTTTTTCTTGGTGCCACTCATGTGAGTGGGAAGCAGTGTTATCAATAATTTTGTAAGCATCAGTTTCGGTTTTCTTCATAATAGAACCACCAGCTGCTATATCATGTCTTTCCTTGTAGTGATGTCGCATCCTTGGTAGTATATTTGTACTATTTGACAGGTGTCTAAACCATGTTGCGGACATCCTCTTAACAACTTTCCAAATCTAGTCCACGCCTCATATAGAGTTTCATTCGGCTTCTGTGTGAACGTAACAATTTCTCCTTGAAGTCTTACGGCTTTAGATGCAGGAAAGAATTGTTTAAGAAATTTTTCAACTAAAACGTCCCATGTATCCATTGCCCCTTCAGGTAACAATTCCAACCAATCTTTGGCTTCTCCCTTTAAAGTCCAGGGAAATAACATGAGATATATCTGTTCATCCTCCACTTCTCGGATTTTAAATAGTGTGCAGATCCTATTAAAGGTACGTAAATGTTCATTTGGATCTTCCTTCGGCGCACCACTAAATTGGCATTGATTAGTCACCATGTGTAGAATTTTTCCTTTGATTTCATAATCTGGCGCATTAATGTCTGGATGAGTAATTGCGTGACCTTGGCCAGTGCGTTTAGCTCTCATTCGGTCTTCCATACTTAAAGGTTCTGTTACTTCCATAATTGAATTTATTGAATCGGAATCACTAGAGGATTCTGATTTTATGGTTCGTTCCTCAACAATCTCTGTTTGAATGATTGGTGGTTCTGGAGGAAAGTTTTTAGTGGTTCAGGATCTACGAATCGTTCCTGAATATTCTCCGGATTCTCAATTGTGAGGTCGGGTTCAAAAAATGGATTATCGAAAATTTGAACTGGAGTACTTGGTCGACTGGATGACGATTCTAAAGAAAAATCAACGGTGGTAATATTTGCTAAATGTCTTGATCTAGTTACAGGTGGTGAACGTACAAAAGGTGGTGAACGTCTTGCTCGGTGCATTCACTGAATATCCTATTAGTTTTTAAAAGGAAAAAAAAAATTATAATAAGTTATCCAATCAATAGACTTTTCTGATTTTACCCACGTTTCGAATAGCCAAAAGATGCAGCAGAGGGGCAGGATTCGTTTGGTCTCAATATAATTGAGGACTGTTTGGCTCCAATAACCCGGTCCACATACAAATCCAACTATTACTACGAACCAGAAAATTTTGATGTCTATCAATTTAACCACTTAAAATAAATTTTCGTAATTTTAAGAAATTTAGATAAGAAGTAGATTAAAAAAAACTATGTCCTAAAAACTAGGATAGCGAGAAATAAGAAAGAAAAAGAGCTCGTCGAAAAAGGTCGAAAAAGAAAAATGGTTGAAAAATAAAAGGTGACGGAAAAATAAAAGAAACTTATAAAACTTAAAAACACTTGACTAACCTAACCTTATTACTACAACTAACTTAAAATTATAATCGCAAATTGAGATTACTAATTGGAATGATAATTGATACATAGGTAAAAGTCGTCTAAAAATATTAAAGCTTACAGGAAAAACCAAATCCCAAATGGAAATAACTTAAAAAGAAACTAAAACTTAAAAAGGCGTTGCAAAATTCTAAAGCATCTAAATCTTAGTCTAAAGAAAAAGCACTTAAGGAATTCTACGGCAAAGCCTAAAAATCTAGAAGTAAAAATAACTATGGCAAAAACTAAGTTTAAAACTAAATATGAGCTAAAAATATAAATATTACGCTAAAACGATTAAAAAGGGACAAAATATAAAAATATACAAAAAGTTGTAAAAAGTACAATTTTTATAAAAATATTATTTTTATATTATTTATTTATTAAAACTATCAATTTTACAATTTAATTAAACTAATTTAACTAAAATATAAATTAAATAAAAAGTAAAACTAATTATAATAATAATAATTAATTAGGGTTAATAATAATAATAATTAATAATTACCCGTAATTAAATGCAGATTAGGGTTTCTGTCGGTGTCAGGGTAGCTCCGCGAGTTGCGGTAGTCGAGGCAGCAAACTCCGCGAGTCGCGGGGTTCCAAAATTCAACTCTGGTACAGTTTTGAAATTCGACGTTTTTTTTTTTTTTTTTTGGTTTTTTATATTTTCTGTTTTATATGTTTTAAATAAAATCAAAATACTTAAATAAAACTTATATAAAAATAAAGAAACTTTATAAAACTTAAATATTTAACAAAATCTTAAAAATACTTATATTTTTATTTTTCTTTTTATATTTTCGAATAATAAAAAAAAACGTAAATTTTTTACAAAAACGTATTTTTATAAAAGTAAACTAAAAATAAATTTTTTTTATGTAGCGTTGCGCTTCCGGCTTTTAAGCTAGATTGTCCCCGGCAGCGGCGCCAAAAATAACTTGATGTGGTAGCGGAGTGTATATAATACTATTAAATTTTAGCAGAAAATACTATTAAATACGATACAATTTTACACAAGATATTTATTTATTTAGAGAACGGATATACTTAAACCTTGCTACAACACTTATAGGCAGTGTAACTAATCGTACAATAGTGTAGTTTTTAGTAAGTCCGGTTCGTTCCACAGGGAAAATCTTTAAACAAAGCTTAACGCTATATTAGTTTACTTTTGTAAAAATACAAATATATATATAAGTAATATTATTATTATAAAGGGGAGTTTTTATCGTTTAATGACCGGTTTGTTGATTTTAAAACTTTAGTCGCAGTTAAAACCAAATGTAAAATAATAAATACAAGACTTAATTTAAAGCGTAAAGTAAATAACGATAATGAAATTGCAATTAATAAAAATGCGATAAAATAAACTTGCGATAATTAAAAAGTACGATAATTAAAAATGCAATTAAATACAATAACAATAAAAATGCGATAATTAGAAGTGCAATTAAATATAAAATAAAGGAAATTAAATATGAAATAAAAGAATTATGCTTATTTAAACTTCCGTAATCATGATGTTTGACGTGTTGATTTTAGTTTTATGCCCATGGGTTAATTGTCCTTTGTCCTGGATTATTTAATATGTCCGTCTGGTTTTTGTCCATAACAGTCCATCAGTCATAAATATAAAGTGCGAGTGTCCTCTTCAAATTATCCTTATACCCGAAGTTAAATATTCCAACTAATTGGGGACTTAAACTATAACAAGATTTTAATACTTTGTTTAATAATTACACCAGGATGTCGACTGAGTGTAACCCAAGGTTTTAATATTTTGTTATCAATTATACCAAGTGTCCTTGTACATAATTTCACCCCTGTTTTAATTATTCTAGTGGCTATTAATCCATTCCCGTGTCTGGTTAAATGAACGATTATTAGTACATATAAATACCCCGCCCATCGTGTCCGATCGAGTGTATATGGTATTTTATAGGGACGCCCAATTGTAAATCTTTATATTAACATTAACAAACTATCATTTAGTTAAACAAATATAAAGCCCATTAATAGCCCATAGTCTGGTTTCCACAAGTGTCGTTCTTTTGTCCAAACCCCAATTATGGTACAAAGCCCAATTACCCAATTTTAGTAATTAGCCCAACATCATGATTACTTCGGATTAAATAAGCATAATAATAACTTAGCTACGAGACATTAAATTAAAAAGGTTGAACATAACTTACAATGATTAAAAATAGCGTAGCGTTACACGGACAGAATTTCGACTTACACCCAAACAATATTCGCTAACATACCCTTATTATTAGGATTAAAATTAAAATTAAAATTAAAATTAAAATATAAATATAAATATTTACGTATAGATATAGAGAGGATGGATATATATGTTGGTTTTTGCGATCAGAATTCGTTTGCTTTTATAGGGAGTTTCAGAATTTGGGGCTTCGCGACTCGCGGCCCTTTTTGCCTTCAAACTCCGCGAGTCGCGGAGTTTGTAAATACAGCTCACTCCTTTTGGCTCTTTGTTTACCGACGGTTTATTATATAAATATAATATATATATAATTTATATAATTAATTATATATTATATTATATTTATATACATAGTTAACTTGTAATTTTTAGTCCGTTGCGTCGAGCGTTGAGAGTTGACTCTGGTCCCGGTTCTGGATTTTCGAATGTCCTTGCGTACAATTTAATATCTTGTACTTTGCGTTTTGAATCTTGTACTCTTGTAATTTCGAGACGTTTCTTATCAATAATTGGAACCTCTTTTATTGTATTTTGTACTTTTGAGCTTTTTGGTCGTTTGCGTCTTCAATTCGTCGAATCTGTCTTTTGTCTTCACCTTTTATTATTTAAACGAATATCACTTTTAAATAGAACAATTGCAACTAAAAGCTTGTCTTTCTTGAGGAATAATGCTATGAAATATATGTTCGTTTTTAGCATTATCAACAAGTTTGATATTTTAACATAATCACATGAATTATTGAGTTGTTAACGAGAGTTGAGTGCAATATATAATTTGTGCTTTAACATGTTAGTGATCTAGACAATTAAGTGATTACACTTAGGAGACTAATGTATAAACATGGTTGGTGATTGGGAAATAGTGTGATTTGTATAGTCGTGTAGTTACATTCGGGAGACCGTTGTGACTTAGGTTTTCACGAGAGTAAGAACTAGGTTGACTTGTATCTTTGAGCAATTGGATATAGGTTGATTAATAGGAGATTAACGAGAGTTGAATAACTTCTGTTGATTGATACCTTGTGTGTATTGACGGGTAGCCATAAGGTTATGTCTCATATTAACATTGTAATCGAGCTTAACAACAGTTTATGGTAAGGAGAATAAGTCTAAGTGAAAACATTTTCCTCCGTTGAATTAATTTTCTTGTTATTTACTGCTTTAATCAAATCAAAACCATGTTTACAAAACCCCTCTCTTAGTTTAATTAATTGTAATTCTGATTATTGAATACATGTTCCCTGTGGATGAACTTGACTTGCTTTTGACTAGTTACATATAATTGGGAATAGTTGCCCGTTTGTGTGTCAATAAATTAATTGTTTTGTCTAAAAATTTTAAGCGTAGTTTCACACTATCATGTGGAAAAATAGGAACCATAAATAAAAACTAGACACCTCCGATGGCAGTCAACGAAATTCAGATTATAGCGTTTTATTGGATATCTCAAAGACTCAAGAACCCTCGTCTAGACCGGCTTAATTGCCTAGCAACTCCAGACGCATATGTCAGATATGATATTAGGGTTCAGGTTGCGATCTCTGCAACCGTTCTCATCCGCTATGTTGTGTCGTTTCTGATTTGTTAATAGCTAGTAGGCTGTCTTGAGGTTCATTATATTTCGTATATTTCGAGTTTATATTTCTGCGGTTATTTCAGATTTCTGTTGATAACTTCCATTCGTGATGTATTGTGTATATCATTGTTTGCATTATTATTGTTTCGAGATTGTATTGTATCTGTATTTGTAAGCTGTAAGTAGACTTGATGCATACTTGCATAGTTGCATATCCTTATGCAGGTTCATTGTACTCTGCGGTTTATATATATATATATATATATATATATATATATATATATATATATATATATATATATATATATATATATATATATATATATATATATATATATATATATATATATATATATATATATAACAACAACGACAACAAAATCCAATACCACATAAGTGGTGTACGGAGGATGTGAAATGTAGACAATTCTTCCCCTATCCGAGAATAAAAACAAGTCATTTCTCCACCCAGAGTGAAAACACTCTCAAAGGTAGTGAAAGTCATCCGTCGGCTATACGAGGTCAACACCCAGTCTAATGACCCGTCCTAATCCATCTGGACGAATACATTATATTTGGTTACATCGCGAGGTACTTGACCTCTATATGGTACATTTTACAAATATTGCATTCGTTTTTAAAAGACAAAATTTCATTACATTGAAAGTTGACAGCATGCATACCATTTCATAATATATCCAGCTATAATTGACTTAGTAATAATCTTGATGAACTCGACGACTCGAATGCAACGTCTTTTGAAATATGTCATGAATGACTCCAAGTAATATCTCTAATATGAGCAAATGCACAACGGAAGATTTCTTTCATACCTGAGAATAAACATGCTTTCAAGTGTCAACCAAAAGGTTGGTGAGTTCATAGGTTTATCATAATAATCATTTCCATAATCTTAATAGACCACAAGATTTCATTTTCATAAATATCATTACACTCGCAAGTGTATAAAAATCCATTCGTATGATGAACACCTGGTAACAGACATTAACATAATGCATATAGAATATCCCCCGCATACTCGCAAGTATGCCATTAAAAAAATTTGATTTTTGGAATTGATTTTCGCAAGTCTATTGATTGGATAACTTATTATAATTTTTTTTTATCTTTTATAACTAATAGGATATTCAGTGAATGCACCGAGCAAAACGTTCACCACCTTTTGTACGTTCACCACCTGTAACTCGATCAAGACATTTAGCAAATATTGTTGCCGTTGATTTTTCTTTAGAATCGTCATCCAGTCAACCAAGTACTCCAATTCAAATTTCCGATAATCCATTTTTTGAACCCGACCTCACAATTGAGAATCCGGAGGATATTCAGGGACAATTCAGAGATCCTGAACCATTAATCTTTCCTCCGGAACCACCAATCATTCAAACAGAGATTGTTGAGGAACCAACCAATAAATCAGAATCCTCTAGTGATTCAGATTCAACAAATTCAATTATGGAGAATCTGGAACCTCTAAGTATGGAAGACCGAATGCGAGCTAAACGCACTGGCCAAGGTCACGCAATAACTCAACCTGACATTAATGCGCCAGATTATGAAATCAAAGGACAAATCCTACACATGGTGACTAATCAATGTCAATTTAGTGGTGCGCCGAAGGAAGATCCAAATGAACATCTTCGTACATTTAATAGGATCTGTACTCTATTCAAAATTAGAGAAGTTGAGGATGAACAGATATATCTCATGTTCTTTCCCTAGACTCTAAAGGGAGAAGCCAAAGATTGGTTAGAATCGTTACCTTAAGGGGCGATTGATACATGGGACGTTTTAGTTGAAAAATTTCTTAAACAATTCTTTCCGACATCTAAAGCCGTAAGACTTCAAGGAGAAATTGTTACGTTCACGCAAAAGCCAAATGAAACTCTATATGAGGCGTGGACAAGATTTGGAAAGTTATTAAGAGGATGTCCGCAACATGGTTTAGACACTTGTCAAATAGTACAAATATTCTACCAAGGATGCGACATCACTACAAGGAAAGACATCGATATAGCAGCTGGTGGTTCCATTATGAAGAAAACAGCAACTGATGCTTACAAAATTATTGATAACACTGCTTCCCACTCACATGAGTGGCATCAAAAAAAAAGATATCGTTAGATCATCTAAAGCAGCTAGAGCCGATTCTAGCCATGACTTAGATTCCATTTCCACAAAGATAGATGCTGTCGAGAGACGAATGGAAAAGATGACTAAAGATATTCACTCAATACGAATTAGTTGTGAGCAGTGTGGAGGACCACATTTGACAAAAGATTGTCTCAGTATTGAACTAACAATGGAACAAAGAGAGAATGTTTCATACATAAACCAAAGGCCTGGAAATAATTATCAGAATAATTATCAACCGCCAAGACCAATCTACAATCAAAACCAGAACTATAAGCGAAATGTTCCATACAACAACCAACAAGGTCCAAGCAATCAACAAGTATCCAATAATACTTACAATCAGCAAAGACCTATTTTTCAAAATAAACCACCACAAATCGATGATAAAAAGCCAAATTTAGAAGATATGATGCCGAAGCTAGTTGAATCTCAAACACAGTTTTTCACATCTCAGAAACAAACCAATGAACAAAATGCTCAAGCATTTAGAAATCAACAAGCTTCTATTCAAAATTTGAAACAAGAAGTAAGCAACCTAGCAAGGTTAATAGGTGAAAGAAAATCGGGAAGTCTACCTAGTGATACTAATGCTAACCCCCGGAATGAAACAGCTAAAGCCATTACCACAAGAAGTGGTATTACACTTAAACCACCTGAAATACCTGTAATTTCTGATGAAGCTATTCCTACTCCACAAGAACCACAACCTGAGCAAGAAAAGGAAACAGAACCGGTAGTTGAAAAGGTTAATGAAGATAACACAGTTAAGGTAAAACCTTATGTTAAACCATACCAACCACCACTTCCTTACCGGAGTAAAATGAGAAAAGAGAGACTTGAAGCCGAGCAATCCAAATTCTTGGATATGTTTAAACAGATAAATATCAATCTTCCTTTCATTGATGTGATTTCAGGAATGCCTAGATATGTTAAATTCTTGAAAGATCTGAGCACAAATAGAAAGAAAATGGAAGAACTCTCGGCTGTTACTATGAATGCTAATTGTTCTGCAGTGCTGTTGAATAAGATACCAGAAAAATTATCAGATCCAGGAAGTTTCACAATTTCATATTTTTTGGGTAGTCTTAGTTCAATAGAAGCATTGGCAGACTTAGGTGCTAGTATAAATTTAATGCGGTATTCACTATACGCTAAACTAGACCTTGGGGAATTGAAACCAACACGAATAAGTATACAACTAGCCGATCGATCAATAAAATATCCTAGAGGGATAATGGAGAACATGCTAGTTAAAGTTGGGTAAGAAATTGACCCTAAGTGTAGAGGACGAGATTGTTACCTTTTCTATTGATAGAGCAATGCAACAACCGCAATCTGCAGATGATACATGTTATTATATTCAAACTATAGATTCACATGCAGAATTGTTAGAAGAATTTCCAGAATTACAAGGAACGGGAGAATGTTCTTTAGGAGAAGGAACTGAACCAATTGATGAAACTGAAATGTTAGCTACACTTATAGCTAATGGATATGAACCAATAATAGAAGAAATTCAAATGCTAAAAGAAGAAGACAGATATCGATACAAATCATCGATAGAAGAACCACCGACATTAGAGTTAGAGCCGCTTCCAAACCATTTGTAATATGCTTATTTACATGGTGAATCTAAATTACGTGTAGTAATATCGTCTTCTCTTACTGAAAATGAAAAATCTCAACTCATTTCTGTGCTAAAAGCTCATAAACCAGCTATTGCATGGAAAATTCATGATATTAAAGGAATAAGTCCTTCGTATTGCACACATAAAATCCTTATGCAAGAAGGTCATAAAACGTATGTGCAACGTCAACGAAGACTAAATCCTAATATGCAAGATGTTGTTAAAAAAGAAATTATTAAACTGCTTGATGCAGGTTTAATTTATCCAATCTCTGATAGTCCATGGGTAAGTCCAGTTCAATGCGTGCCTAAGAAGGGTGGCATGACTGTCATCACAAATGAGAAAAATGAGCTTATTCCTACTAGGACTGTAACAGGATGGCGTGTTTGTATTGATTATAGAAAATTAAATGACGCCACCAGAAAAGATCACTTTCCCTTACCTTTCATTGATCAAATGTTGGAAAGATTAGCCGGAAATAGTTACTATTGTTTTCTTGATGGTTTTTCTGGATATTTTCAAATTCCAATACCACCCGAGGACTAAGAGAAAACCACATTCACATGCCCTTATGGTACTTTTGCTTATAATTGCATGCCATTTGGACTTTGCAACGCACCTGCAACCTTTCAAAGGTGCATGCATGGCGATTTTTCACGACATGATAGAAGAATGTATGGAAGTTTTCATGGATGACTATTCAGTCTTCGGTGATACATTTGAATCATGTCTAGTCAATCTTGAACGAATGCTTATTAGATGCGAATAATCAAATCTAGTACTTAATTGGGAGAAATGCCATTTCATGGTTAAAGAAGGCATCGTTCTTGGTCATAAAATTTCAAAGGAAGGAATTGAAGTGGATAGAGCTAAAGTAGATGTAATTGCTAGACTTCCACATCCCACAAATGTTAGAGGAGTTAGGAGTTTTCTAGGGCATGCCGGTTTTTACCGACGTTTCATAAAAGATTTTTCTAAAATTGCCACTCCTATGAATAAACTCCTTGAAAAAGATGCTCCATTCATCTTTTCAGATGAATGTATCAAATCTTTTAATATTCTTAAAGAAAAACTCACTAATGCGCTGATTATGATAACTCCAAATTGGAATCTACCATTTGAACTAATGTGCGATGCAAGAGATTTTGCAATGGGAGCCGTTTTAGGACAAAGGGTTGAAAAACGATTTCAACCTATTTATTACGCTACTAAGACGTTACAAGGAGCACAAACGAATTACACAACTACTGAAAAAGAACTCCTTGCTATTGTCTTTGCTTTTGACAAATTTCGTTCATATCTCGTTCTAGCTAAAACGGTGGTCTATACCGACCATTATGCTCTTAGATACCTATTTTCGAAACAAGATGCCAAACCAAGATTAATCCATTGGATCTTACTCTTACAAGAGTTCGATATTGAAATCCGAGATAAAAAGGGAGCAAAAAATCTCGCCGCTGATCATCTTTCTCGTCTTGAAAATCCTGAATTAGAAGTTCTAAATGAATCGTCCATACAAGACAACTTTCCTGATGAATATCTATTGAAGATAGATTATAATGAAATTCCATGGTTTGCAGACTATGCAAACTACTTAGTATGTGGATTCCTTGAAAAAGGATTATCATACCAAAAACGAAAGAAATTCTTTAGTGATATAAAACACTATTTCTGGGAAGATCCACATTTGTTTAAAAGTTGTCCCGATGGAATAATACGCCGATGTGTATTCGGAGATGAAGCTAGTCAAATTTTAAACCATTGTCACATATGACCAACAGGAGGGCATTATGGGCCTCAACTCACAGCAAGAAAAGTTTACGATGCTGGATTCTATTGGCCTACAATTTTCAAAGACGCACATCTTCTTTGCAAATCCTGAGATGCTTGTCAAAGGGCCAGAAAAATAAGTCAACGTGATGAAATGCCACAAAATGTCATTCAAGTATGTGAAGTATTTGACATTTGGGGTATTGGCTTTATGGGTCCATTTCCAAAATCTCATAATAATCTATACATTCTCGTTGCCATTGATTATGTATCTAAATGGGCGGAAGCACAAGCTCTCCCAACTAACGATGCATGAGTTGTAGTCAACTTTTTAAAACGTCTTTTTGCAAGGTTCGGAACACCGAAAGCTTTAATAAGTGATCGGGGTACTCATTTTTGTAACAATCAACTTGAGAAAGTTCTCAAAAGATATGAAGTAACTCATAAAATCTCCACTGCTTATCATCCACAAACAAGTGGACAAGTTGAAAATACCAATCGAGCTTTAAAACGTATTCTAGAGAAAATCGTAGGATCAAATCCGAAGGAATGGTCCATGAAATTGGAGGATGCACTCTGGGCTTTTAGAACAGCCTACAAAACTCCAATTGGAACCACACCTTTTAAACTCGTTTACGGAAAAGCATGTCATCTTCCAGTAGAAATTGAACACAAAGCATTTTAGGATTTGAAGACATGTAATCTTGATTTACATGAAGCTGGACGTCTACGGTTAAGTCAACTAAACGAATTAGAAGAATTGAGACATGATGCATACGAAAATTCGGTAATCTATAAGGAAAGAACGAAGAAATGGCATGATAAAAGAATCAGAAGTTCAAAAGAATTTAAAGAAGGAGACAGAGTTTTTCTTTTCAATTCACGATTCAAGCTATTTCCTGGAAAATTGAAATCAAGATGGTCTGGACCATTCATAGTCAAAAGAGTTTTCCTGTACGGAACAGTAGAATTAATAAATTCAAAAGGGATTGAATTTAAGGTTAATGGTCACAGAGTTAAACATTACGTACATGATCTGATGGAAGTTGACAACGAAATTAATCACAATTTCAACACCACATCTAACTAAGTGTGGGGAGGTTCGAATCTTTTTAGGGTAATATGTATTTCTGTTAGAGTTAGATATTTTATTTTCGTGTAGTTCTCGAGAATGGAATCCGAATGGTCTTTCCCTAGCAGACCCTAAAGAACTAGTCTTCTCCCCCCATTCTGATTTTTATTTTTTTTTAGGTTTTACGAGATGAAGACTTCCTGTGAACTAAACCATCGTCTAATGCTACACGCTTTAATAACTAAACGGAATAATGACACCCTTCCAAGTGAATTGGTATCATTAATCAGAGGCAAATTGGATGGAGTGTAACAACCCGATTTCATAACTCAAAACGCGTACCAAAAAAAATTTGTATGCCAGTGCATCTGGACGGCGTCCAGAATCCTGGACGGCGTCCAGCTCAGAATGGTGGGACGGCGTCCAAAGTTTGGGACGGCGTCCAGCTCAACACAACTGGGACGGCGTCCAAGTAATTGGGACGACATCCCAATGAACTGCAAGCTACTGATCACGGGTCCAACTCACGTGAGCGAAAAACCCGCTTCCCGACACTTTTACACGATAACCTTTTCACAACATAACACAATATGATAAACTAGGAGGTTTTCATCATCAAATCAAGTTTTACAACATTGGGCCCACATCGCCCATTTTACGAGTTTCGTTCCAAAAATAGAAGTTTCGACCAAATACAAGTTTAATTCCCAAACGACCCTAGAGCATGGTGTTTGGGGTTAAACTACCTAAAGCTTGACCGAGCTTCCAAAAGCTAACCCGAAAGCATCCCCTACCAAATCAAGCGGGAGAACTAATCCAACCGAATACCTTTTCCTTTGTCCGCACCAGAGCCTAAAAAGGTAAACAACGAGAGGGTAAGCTAACGCTTAGTGAATGCAATAATTATACATACATATATATAACCCATCTATTTGCAATCACAATTACCGAATACCTCGTACGAACTTGAAACTCAAAATTGCATAACATCATACCCGAAATACTTAACAAGTCGCACATTATCACAAACTGCATTAGCATATACTCAACACAATATATTTAAACAATATGCTAAACAATCAACAATCTCAATATGGTTAACCATAACGCTATGGTGCTACCGGCTCGTGGTTCACACCATACGCAATTGAGTCATACTCTTTTATAGTGCTACCGGCTCGTGGTTCACACTCGATGCTACCGGCTCGTGGTTCACATCTTAGTTTATAGTGCTACCGGCTCGTGGTTCACACTCGATGCTACCGGCTCGTGGTTCACATCTTAGTTTATAGTGCTACCGGCTCATGGTTCACACTCGATGCTACCAGCTCGTGGTTCACATCTTAGTTTATAGTGCTACCGGCTCGTGGTTCACACTCGATCACACACATGTTATGGCACTACCGGCTCGATGGTTCATACCATAACACCCACAAATAAATACGTCATATACAGATACGTATAATTACTCCACTCACCTTAGAGTCTTCGTGAAAGATAACCGAACTTGCAACTTCATTGTAACGTACCTATTACATTTTAGCACATAATCAATTCACAACTCAAGTCGGTCAAGACACTCACTCAAAAATCTAGAGTCTTTTGACCCAAGGTGCAATCCCGACCCATTTTGCACCCTTAACCCTAATAATGGGTTAACTTCACCAAAAACCCTAATTCTAGCCATTAAGGTCTTAACACACATTTAATCACCAAGTTGACTCGTTTTCATACATGCAAGACAACCTAGGTCATCAAAGACCCATTTGACCCATTTCAAGGTCAACACACCCATTTGGGTCACCCACAACCCAAATGACACCCACTAACATTAACTATAAGTGTACTAGTGATTTGCTAGGCCTTTAAGACCCATTTACCCTTTCAAAACCCTAGGTTAGTCACCATTTGGGTCTTCATGACCCAAACTTACCCAAAAACCCTAAATTACTCACAAATGGGTTTTATGTGCAACACTAACCCAAACCCTAACCCTTAAACACATTAAACTAAGGTAATCAAGTTTAGGGCTTACCACCACAATCAAAACGAAGCTAACGAGGAGATGAACAACTTTAATGCTCGAGCTAGAACCCGAAACAAGCTTCTTCTTCTCCGATTTGAGCTTTCTCACACCACTCTCTCACTAGGATTTAAGTGGATGAAGTTTGGTGGTTAGAAATGGAGTAATGAGGCTCAACCAAACTGATCTAGGGCCTTTAATTCGTCCACCAAGTGAAATTACCAATTTACCCATCTATAATATCTAAAAACCCAATTCTGGCACGACAGATCATCTGGACGGCGTCCAGGCCTTCATAATGGGACGGCGTCCCAGATGTTTGGACGGCGTCCAAACCAAAAAGAAAACAGGATCTTACAATTCTCCCCCACTTGAACCGGATTGCGACCTCGCAATCCACGCCGCATGACGAGCAGGAAGATAAACCAAGACAAACTCTTCGGGCTCCCAAGTAAACTCGGAGCCTATACTTCGACGCCATTGGACTTTAAAAGTCCTCACCTCCTTATTTCTCAATTTATTAACCTTTTAATCAAGTATAGCAACCGGCTCCTCAACATACTCTAACTTATTATTTAGCTCAATCTCGTCTAACGACACCCACGAAGAATCATCCGCAAGACACTTACGGAGATGGGAAACATGAAATGTATTATGGATCCCTGCAAGTTCTTCGGGTAATTCCAAACGATAAGCAACTTCGCCAACACGAGCTAAAACTTTGAATGGCCCAATAAATCGAGGAGCTAACTTTCCCCGTTTTTGAAATCGAATAATACCCTTCCAAGGCGAAACCTTAAGCATCACCATATCACCTTCTTGAAATTCGATTGTTCGTCTACGCTTATCGGCATACGACTTTTGTCTATCTTGAGCCTTCTTCAAATGTTCCCGAATAATATCAATCTTGTTATTCGTCTCCAAAACCAAATCGGTACTCCCGATTTCCCTTTGACCCACTTCACTCCAATAAATTGGAGTTCGACACCTTCGCCTGTAAAGCATCTCATAAGGTGGCATCCCGATACTAGTATGATAACTATTATTGTACGAGAATTCCACCAAAGGCAAATGCTCATCCCAACTACCACCGAAATCAATAATGCACGCCCGTAACATATCTTCCAAAGTTTGATTCGTACGTTTGGTTTGACCATCCGTTTGAGGATGATACGCCGTGCTCAATTTCAATTGCGTTCCCATATCTTCGTGAAACTTTTCCCAAAACCGAGATGTAAAACGGGTATCTCGATCCGAAATAATAGATATAGGAACCCCATGTCGCGAGACCACTTCCTTGATAAACAACTTAGCTAAGGCCTCCGAAGATATTGCTTCTTTAATGGGAAGAAACAAAGCACTTTTCGTCAATGTATCAACTATTACCCAAATCGTGTCAAATTGGGTTCTCGCCGTATTAGGTAACTTTGTTATGAAATCCATGGTAATGTGCTCCCATTTCCATTTTGGGATTTCTAACGGTTGCAACTTACCATACGGCTTTTGGTGCTCGGCTTTAACTTGCAAACAAGTAACACATTGCTCAACATATTTTACAACATCACGCTTCATGCCCGGCCACTGATAGTGCTCCAAATGAACATATATTTTGTAGCAATATCCTCCCAATATGTAAATTATTTAGTTGTAATTGTTCTATTTTAAGTTGTAATCATTTATATTAAATAAGTGCGAAGACAAAAGGCGAAAACGACGATTTGAAGAAAAAAATGTCCAAAAAGCTCAAATGTACAAGATACAATCCAAGTGGTTCAACTTATTGATAAGAAACGTCTAAAAATGACAAAAGTACAAGTTGAGGAACGCAAAGTACAAGATATTAAATTATACGAAAAAGCGTTCGAAAATCCGGAACCGGTACCCGAGCCAACTATCAACGCCCGACGCAATGGACCAAAAATTACAAGTCTACTATGCACAAGAATATAATATAATATATAAATAATTATATTAATTATTTGTATTTTATATTTATAAATAAATTATGTCGACAAGCAAGGTTTCAAAATTGTGTGAGCTGGATTTTCAAACTCCGCGACTCGCGGAGTTTGCAGGCTTAAAATGCCGCAACTCGCGGAGCTGCAAAAATCAGAAATGCCTATAAAAGGCCATGCATTCTGCCGAGTTTAAAAAACATAAAAAAATAATAATAAACCTTGCTACCACACTATAGGCAGTGTACCTAATCGTAGAGTAGTGTAGTTTTTAGAAAGTCCGGTTCGTTCCACAGGGAGCTGGCTTATTTCACACTATATTTTAAACAATTATATTCGTAAAAAATATATTATATTAATAATATATAAAAGGGAGTTTTACCGTTTAATGACCGGTTTGTCGATTTTATATTTTAAGCGAAGCGTAAAGTAAATGACAATATTTAACTAACAATGTAAAATAAATAACAATAATTAAAATGATAATAAATAAAAGTACGAGGAAATATGAAATAAAATATATTATGCTTATTTAAACTTCCGTAATCATGATGTTTGACGTGTTGATTTTTAGTTTATTCCCATGGGTTAATTATTCTTTGTCCTGGATTATTTAATATGCCCGTCTGGTTTTTGTCCATAACAGTCCATCAGTCATAAATATAAAGTGCGAGTGTCCTCGTCAAATTATCCTTATATCCGAAGTCAAATATTTCAACTAATTGGGGACTTAAACTGTAACAAGGTTTTAATACTTTGTTTAATAATTACACCAGGATATCGACTGCGTGTAATCCAAGGTTTAATACTTTGTTAACAATTGCGTCAAGTGTCCTTGTACATAATTTCACCCCTGTTTTAATAATTCCATAGACTATTAATCCATTCCCGTGTCCGGTTAAATGAACGATTATTCGTACATATAAATATCCCACCTATCGTGTCCGATCGAGTGTATATGGTTATTTATAGGGACGTCCAATTTTAAATCTTTATATTTAAATTAACAAACTATCATTTAGTTAAACAAATATGAAGCCCATTAATAGCCCATAGTCTAATTTCCACAAGTGTCGTTCTTTTGTCCAAACCCCAATTATGGTACAAAGCCCAATTACCCAGTTTTAGATATTTTTAGCCCAACATCATGATTACTTCGGTTCAAATAAGCATAATAACAACTTAGTTACGAGACATTAATTTAAAAAAGGAGAACATAACTTACATTGATTATTTAACGCGTAGTGTTACACGGACAGAGTTTCGGCTTAAAAACCCGTAAATAACCGTTACATAACCCAAACTAACTAATATAAAACTACCATATACTATATATATATATATATATATATATATATATATATATATATATATATATATATATATATATATATATATATATATATATATATTATTTATTACAGAGTATTATTAATTTTTTTTTTATGTTTTTTAAACTCGGCAGAATGCATGGCCTTTTATAGGCATTTCTGATTTTTGCAGCTCCGTGAGTTACGGCATTTTAAGCCTGCAAACTCCGCGAGTCGCGGAGTTTGAAAATCCAGCTCACACAATTTTGGAACCTTGCTTGTCGACATAATTTATATATAAATATAAAATATAAATAATTAATATAATTATTTATATATTATATTATATTCTTGTGCATAGTAGACTTGTAATTTTCGGTCCATTGCGTCGGGCGTTGATAGTTGGCTCGGGTACCGGTTCTGGATTTTCGAACTCCTTTTCGTATAATTTAATATCTTGTACTTTGCGTTCCGCAACTTGTACTTTTGTCATTTTTAGACGTTTCTTATCAATAAGTTGAACCACTTGGATTGTATCTTGTACATTTGAGCTTTTTGGACGTTTTTGTCTTCAAATCGTCGTTTTCGCCTTTTGTCTTCGCACTTATTTAATATAAACGATTACAACTTAAAATAGAACAATTACAACTAAATAATTTAGATATTGGGGGGATATTGCTACAAAATATATGTTCATTTAGAGTTTTAAGACTGCAAACTCCGCGAGTCGTGGAGTTTGAAAATCCAGCTCACACAATTTTGGAACCTTGCTTGTCGACATAATTTATATATAAATATAAAATATAAATAATTAATATAATTATTTATATATTATATTATATTCTTGTGCATAGTAGACTTGTAATTTTTAGTCCATTGCGTCGAGCGTTGATAGTTGACTCATGTCCCGGTTCCGGATTTTCGAACGTCCTTGCGTACAATTTAATATCATGTACTTTGCGTTTTGTAACTTGTACTCTTGTCATTTTGAGACGTTTCTCATCAATAAATTGAACCACTTGGATTGTATCTTGTACATTTGAGCTTTTTGGACGTTTTTGTCTTCAAATCTTCGTTTTCGCCTTTTGTCTTCGCACTTATTTATTTAAACAATTACAATGAAAATATAATACAATTACATATGAAAACCTATTATTTAGGAGGGATATTGCTATGAAATATATGTTCCTTTTTAGTCTTATCAAATATCCCCACACTTGAGCATTGCTTGTCCTCAAGCAATACAGAACTTGAAATAAAAACATACATGAATCACTTTTTTATTCATCACACTTTGTACATTAGTGATTTTGATATGGTGGTATAAACAATGATAGTAACGATAGAACCATGGTTAAAGGTGGGTGTGTCATCCACAGTTACCTCGGGTTTAGGTCAACGACACTTGCAATCAAATGGCCGATTTACTTTCGGTTTCCAAAGCAAAGTGCACATTTGAAAGGCGGTTTACAGTCCCACATGACTATGAAAATTTAGATCCGTTAGGAAATTGGATCTTTATGAAAACATCTGATCTTTTAAAAATTCAATCTAGCTTTTACCCTAGACAAGTTTTCCGGAATAACCCTTCACCGGTGTTTGCAAAATATTTTTGTGGGTTGTGTGGGTTTCAGATTTGAAAAATTTAGCTCAACACTTGTGGTTTTGTGTTACCAACTTGCTAACCTTGTATTAGGAAAGCAACACGTCCAGTTCACTTGTCCCGTATATTACCTTTCGGCAAACTACCATCCGATTGTAAAGGAAAGAGATGGACAAGCAACTGTTAAGGCAATGTCTAATGACATGCATTTGATTATGGTCCAAAAGCGTGTCGGATAAAATTACTATCCTTTGTAGGAGCAATAATGTAGTGACCCGAACTTTTCCATGTTTATATATATTAATTGAGATTGATATTTACATGATTAAATGTTTCCAACATGTTAAGCAATCAAACTTGTTAAGATTGATTAATTGAAATATGTTTCATATAGACAATTGACCACCCAAGTTGACCGGTGATTCACGAACGTTAAAACTTGTAAAAACTATATGATGACATATATATTTATATATATATATATAGTTAACATGATACTATGATAAGTAAACATATCATTAAGTATATTAACAATGAACTACATATGTAAAAACAAGACTACTAACTTAATGATTTTTAAACGAGACATATATGTAACGATTATCGTTGTAAAGACATTTAATGTATATATATCATATTAATAGATATTCATACATGATAATATCATGATAATATAATAATTTAAAATCTCATTTGATATTATAAACATTGGGTTAACAACATTTAACAAGATCGTTAACCTAAAAGTTTCAAAACAACACTTACATGTAACGACTAACGATGACTTAACGACTCAGTTAAAATGTATATACATGTAGTGTTTTAATATGTATTTATACACTTTTGAAAGACTTCAATACACTTATCAAAATACTTCTACTTAACAAAAATGCTTACAATTACATCCTCGTTCAGTTTCATCAACAATTCTACTCGTATGCACCCGTATTCGTACTCGTACAATACACAGCTTTTAGATGTATGTACTATTGGTATATACACTCCAATGATCAGCTCTTAGCAGCCCATGTGAGTCACCTAACACATTTGGGAACCATCATTTGGCAACTAGCATGAAATATCTCATAAAATTACAAAAATATGAGTAATCATTCATGACTTATTTACATGAAAACAAAATTACATATCCTTTATATCTAATCCATACACCAACGACCAAAAACACCTACAAACACTTTCATTCTTCAATTTTCTTCATCTAATTGATCTCTCTCAAGTTCTATCTTCAAGTTCTAAGTGTTCTTCATATATTCTACAAGTTCTAGTTACATAAAATCAAGAATACTTTCAAGTTTGCTAGCTCACTTCCAATCTTGTAAGGTGATCATCCAACCTCAAGAAATCTTTGTTTCTTACAGTAGGTTATCATTCTAATACAAGGTAATAATCATATTCAAACTTTTGTTCAATTTCTATAACTATAACAATCTTATTTCAAGTGATGATCTTACTTGAACTTGTTTTCGTGTCATGATTCTGCTTCAAGAACTTCGAGCCATCCAAGGATCCGTTGAAGCTAGATCCATTTTTCTATTTTCCAGTAGGTTTATCCAAGGAACTTAAGGTATTAATGATGTTCATAACATCATTCGATTCATATATATAAAACTATCTTATTCGAAGGTTTAAACTCGTAATCACTAGAACATAGTTTAGTTAATTCTAAACTTGTTCGCAAACAAAAGTTAATCCTTCTAACTTGACTTTTAAAATTAACTACACACATGTTCTATATCTATATGATATGCTAACTTAATGATTTAAAACCTGAAAACACGAAAAACACCGTAAAACTGGATTTACGCCGTCGTAGTAACACCGCGGGCTGTTTTGGATTAGTTAATTAAAAACTATGATAAACTTTGAGTTAAAAGTTGTTATGATGAGAAAATGATTTTTATTATGAACATGAAACTATATCCAAAAATTATGGTTAAACTCAAAGTGGAAGTATGTTTTCTAAAATGGTCATCTAGACGTCGTTCTTTCGACTGAAATGACTACCTTTACAAAAATGACTTGTAACTTATTTTTCCGACTATAAACCTATACTTTTCTGTTTAGATTTATAAAATAGAGTTCAATATGAAACCATAGCAATTTGATTCACTTAAAACGGATTTAAAATGAAGAAGTTATGGGTAAAACAAGATTGGATAATTTTCTCATTTTAGCTACGTGAAAATTGGTAACAAATCTATTCCAACCATAACTTAATCAACTTGTATTGTATATTATGTAATCTTGAGATACCATAGACACGTATACAATGTTTCAACCTATCATGTCGACACATCTATATATATTTCGGAACAACCATAGACACTCTATATGTGAATGTTGGAGTTAGCTATACAGGGTTGAGGTTGATTCTAAAATATATATAGTTTGAGTTGTGATCAATACTGAGATACGTATACACTGGGTCGTGGATTGATTCAAGATAATATTTATCAATTTATTTCTGTACATCTAACTGTGGACAACTAGTTGTAGGTTACTAACGAGGACAGCTGACTTAATAAACTTAAAACATCAAAATATATTAAAACTGTTATAAATATATTTTGAACATACTTTGATATATATGTATATATTGTTATAGGTTCGTGAATCAACCAGTGGCCAAGTCTTACTTCCCGACGAAGTAAAAATCTGTGAAAGTGAGTTATAGTCCCACTTTTAAAATCTAATATTTTTGGGATGAGAATACATGCAGGTTTTATAAATGATTTACAAAATAGACACAAGTACGTGAAACTACATTCTATGGTTGAATTATCGAAATCGAATATGCCCCTTTTTATTAAGTCTGGTAATCTAAGAATTAGGGAACAGACACCCTAATTGACGCGAATCCTAAAGATAGATCTATTGGGCCTAACAAACCCCATCCAAAGTA